>NC_143147.1:4417500-4515000 GCF_059928025.1 Delphinapterus leucas | reverse complement strand
GGTTAGGATTAGGGGACGGGTGAGGTTAAGACTTCGGGTAAGGGTTAGGGTTAGGGTTAGGGTTAGGGATAGGGTTAGGGGACGGGGACGGTTTAGGGTACAGGTTAGGGTACGACAACGGTTTAGGGTGAGCGTACGTGTTAGGGTACGGGTTAGTGTTAGCGTACGGGTTAGGATTAGGGGACGGGTGAGGGTAAGGCTTCGGGTAAGGGTTAGGGTTAGGGTTAGGGTTAGGGTTAGGGGACGGGGACGGGGACGGTTTAGGGTACAGGTTAGGGTACGACAAAGGTTTAGGGTGAACGTACGTGTTAGGGTACGGGTTAGTGTTAGCGTACGGGTTATGATTAGGGTACGGGTGAGGGTAAGGCTTCGGGTAAGGGTTAGGGTTACGGTTAGGGTTAGGGTTATGGGACGGGGACGGGCACGGTTTAGTGTACAGGTTAGGGTACGACAACCGTTTAGGGTGAGCGTACATGTTAGGGTACGGGTTAGTGTTAGCGTACGGGTTAGGATTAGGGGACGGGTGAGTGTAAGGCTTCGGGTAAAGGTTAGGGGTAGGTTTAGGGTTAGGGTTAGTGTTAGGGGACGGGGACGGTTTGGGTACAGGTTAGCATACGACAACGGTTTAGGGTGAGCGTACGTGTTAGGGTACGTGTTAGTGTTAGCGTACGGGTTAGGATTAGGGGACGGGTGAGTGTAAGGCTTCGGGTAAGGGTTAGGGTTAGGGTTAGGGTTAGGGGACGGGGACGGTTTAGGGTACAGATTAGGGTACGTCAACGGTTTAGGGTGAGCGTACGTGTTAGGGTACGGGTTAGTGTTAGCGTACGCGTTTGGATTAGGGGACGGGTGAGGGTAAGGCTTCGGGTAAGTGTTAGGGTTAGGGTTAGGGTTAGGGTTAGGTGACGGGGACGGATTAGGGTACAGGTTAGGGTACGACAACGGTTTAGGGTGAGCGTACGTGTTAGGGTACGGGTTAGTGTTAGCGTACGGGCTAGGATTAGGGGACGGGTGAGGGTAAGGCTTCGGGTAAGTGTTAGGCTTAGGGTTAGGGTTCTTGTTAGGGGACGGGGTCGGTTAAGGGTACAGGTTAGGGTACGACAACGGTTTAGGGTGAGCGTACGTGTTAGGATACGGGTTAGTGTTAGCGTACGGGTTAGGATTAGGGGACGGGAGAGGGTAAGGCTTCGGGTAAGGTTTAGGGTTAGGGTTAGGGTTAGGGTTAGGGTTAGGAGACGCGGACGGTTTAGGGTAAAGGTTAGGGTACGACAAGGGTTTAGGGTGAGCGTACCTGTTAGGGTACGTGTTAGTGTTAGCGTACGGGTTAGGATTAGGGGACGGGTGAGGGTAAGGCTTCGGGTAAGGGTTAAGGTTAGGGTTAGGGTTAGGGTTAGGGGACGGGCACGGGGACGGTTTAGGGTACAGGTTAGTGTACGACAACGGTTTAGGGTGAGCGTACGTGTTAGGGTATGGGTTAGTGTTAGCGTACGGGTTAGGATTAGGGGACGGGTGAGCGTAAGGCTTCGGGTAAGGGTTAGGGTTAGGGTTATGGTTAGGGTTAGGGTTAGGGGACAGGGACGGTTTAGGGTACAGGTTAGGGTACGACAACGGATTAGGGTGAGCGTACGTGTTAGGGTACGGGATAGTGTTAGCGTACAGGTTAGGATTTGGGGACGGGTGAGGGTAAGGCTTCGAGTAAGGGTTAGGGTTAGGGTTAGGGTGAGGGGACGGGGACGGGGACGGTTTAGGGTACAGGTTAGGGTACGACAATGGTTTCGGGTGAGCGTACGTGTTAGGGTATTGGTTAGTGTTAGCGTACGGGTTAGGCTTAGGGGACGGGTGAGGGTAAGGCTTCGGGTAAGGGTTAGGGTTACGGTTAGGGTTAGGGTTAGGGGACGGGGACGGTTTAGAGTACAGGTTAGGGTACGACAACGGTTTAGGGTGAGCGTACGTGTTAGGGTACGGGTTAGTGTTAGCGTACGGGTTAGGATTTGGGGACGGGTGAGGGTAAGAATTCGGGTAAGGGTTAGGGTTAGGGTTAGGGTTAGGGTTAGGGTTAGGGGACGGGGACGGTTTAGGGTACAGGTTAGGGTACGACAACTGTTTAGGGTGAGCGTACGTGTTAGGGTGTGGGTTAGTGTTACCGTAAGGTTTAGGATTAGGGGACGGGTGAGGGTAAGGCTTCGGGTAAGGTTTAGGGTTAGGGTTAGGGTTAGGGGGCGGGGACGGGGACGGTTTAGGGTACAGGTTAGGATACGACAACGGTTTCGGGTGAGCGTACGTGTTAGGGTACGGGTTACTGTTAGCGTACGGGTTAGGATTAGGGGACGGGTGAGGGTAAGGCTTCGGGTAAGGGTTAGGGTTAGTGTTAGGGTTAGGGTTAGGGGACGGGGACGGTTTAGGGTATAGGTTAGGGTACGACAACGGTTTAGGTTGAGCGTACTTGTTAGGGTACGGGTTAGTGTTAGCGTACGGTTTAGGATTAGGGGACGGGTGAGGGTAAAGCTTCGGATAAGGGTTAGGGTTAGGGTTAGGGTTAGGGTTAGGGGACGGGGACGGTTTAGGGTACAGTTTAGTGTACGACAACGGTTTAGGGTGAGCGTACGTGTTAGGGTATGGGTTAGTGTTGGCGTACGGGTTAGGATTAGGGGACGGGTGAGTGTAAGGCTTCGGGTAAGGGTTAGGGTTAGGGTTAGGGTTAGGGGACGGGGACGGTTTAGGGTACAGTTTAGGGTACGACAACGGTTTAGGGTGAGCGTACGTGTTAGGGTACGGGTTAGTGTTAGCGTACGGGTTAGGATTAGGGGACGGTTGAGGGTAAGGCTTCGGGTAAGGGTTAGGGTTAGGCTTAGGGTTAGGGTTAGGGTTAGGGGACGGGGACGGTTTAGGGTACAGGGTAGGGTACGACAACAGTTTAGGGTGAGCGTACGAGTTAGGGTATGGGTTAGTTTTAGCGTACGGGTTAGGATTAGGGGACGGGTGAGGGTAAGGCTTCGGGTAAGTGTTAGGGTTAGGGTTAGGGTTAGGGTTAGGGTTAGGCGACGGGGACGGATTAGGGTACAGGTTATGGTACGACAACAGTTTAGGGTGAGCGTACGTGTTAGGGTACGGGTTAGTGTTAGCGTACGGGTTAGGATTAGGGGACGGGTGACGGTAAGGCTTCGGGTAAGGGTTAGGCTTAGGGTTAGGGTTAGGGTTAGGGGACGGGGACGGTTAAGGGTACAAGTTAGGGTACGACAATGGTTTAGGGTGAGCGTACGTGTTAGGGTATGGGTTAGTGTTGGCGTACGGGTTAGGATTAGGGGACGGGTGAGGGTAAGGCTTCGGGTAAGGGTTAGGTTTAGGGTTAGGGTTAGGGTTAGGGTTATGGGACGGGGACGGTTTAGGGTACAGGTTAGCGTGTGACAATGGTTTAGGGTGAGCGTACGTGTTAGGGTACGGGTTAGTGTTAGCGTACGGGTTAGGATTAGGGGACGTGTGAGGGTAAGGCTTCGGGTAAGGGTTAGGGTTAGGGTTAGGGTTAGGGTTAGGGGACGGGGACAGTTTAGGGTACAGGTTAGGGTACGACAACGGTTTAGGGTGAGCGTACGTGTTAGGGTATGGGTTAGGGTTAGCGTACGGGTTAGGATTAGGGGACGGGTGAGTGTAAGGCTTCGGGTAAGGGTTAGGGTTAGGGTTAGGGTTAGGGTTAGGGTTAGGGGACGGGGACAGGGACGGTTTAGGGTACAGGTTAGGGTACGACAACGGATTAGGGTGAGCGTACGTGTTAGGATACGGGATAGTGTTAGCGTACGGGTTAGGATTAGGGGACTGGTGAGGATACGGCGTCGAGTAAGGCTTAGGGTTAGGGTTAGGGTTAGGGTTAGGGGACGGGGACGGGGACGGTTTAGGGTACAGGTTAGGGTACGACAACTGTTTAGGGTGAGCATACGTGTTAGGGTACGGGTTAGTGTTAGTGTATGGGTTAGGATTACGGGACGGGTGAGGGTAAGTCTTCGGGTAAGGGTTAAGGTTAGGGTTAGGGTTAGGGTTAGGGGACGGGGACGGTTTAGGGTACAGGTTAGGGTACGACAACGGATTAGGGTTAGCGTACGTGTTAGGGTATGGGTTAGTGTTAGCGTACGGGTTAGGATTAGGGGACAGGTGAGGGTAAGGCTTCGGGTAAGGGTTAGGGTTAGGGTTAGGGTTTGGGTTAGGGGACGGGGATGGTTTAGGGTACAGGTTAGGGTACGACAACGGTTTATGGTGAGCGTACGTGTTAGGGTACGGGTTAGTGTTAGCGTAAGGGTTAGGATTTGGGGACGGGTGAGGGTAAGGCTTCTGGTAAGGGTTAGGGTTAGGGTTACGGTTAGGGTTAGGGGACAGGGACGGTTTAGGGTACAGGTTAGGGTA
Source organism: Delphinapterus leucas (assembly GCF_059928025.1). Lineage (NCBI taxonomy): Eukaryota > Metazoa > Chordata > Mammalia > Artiodactyla > Monodontidae > Delphinapterus > Delphinapterus leucas. The sequence continues at coordinate 4,510,611 of NC_143147.1, read as the reverse complement.
CGACAATGGTTTAGGGTGAGCTTACGTTTTAGGGTACGGGTTAGTGTTAGCGTACGGGTTAGGATTAGAGGACGGGTGAGGGTAAGGCTTCGGGTAAGGTTTAGGGTTAGGGTTAGTGTTAGGGTTAGGGGACGGGGACGGGGACGGTTTAGGGTACAGGTTAGGGTACGACAACTGTTTAGGGTGAGCGTACGTGTTAGGGTACGGGTTAGTGTTAGCGTACGGGTTAGGATTAGGGGACGGGTGAGGGTAAGGATTCGGGTAAGGGTTAGGGTTAGGGTTAGGGTTAGGGTTATTGTTAGGGGACGGGGACGGTTTAGGGTACAGGTTAAGGTACGACAACGGTTTAGGGTGAGCGTACGTGTTAGGGTACGGGTTAGTGTTAGCGTACGGTTTAGGATTAGGGGACGGGTGAGGGTAAGGCTTCGGGTAAGGGTTAGGGTTAGGGTTAGGGTTAGGGTTAGGGGACGGGGACGGTTTAGGGTACAGGTACGTGTACGACAACGGTTTAGGGTGAGCGTACGTGTTAGGGTATGGGTTAGGGTTAGCGTACGGGTTAGGATTAGGGTACGGGTGAGGGTAAGGCTTCGGGTAAGTGTTAGGATTAGGGTTAGGGTTAGGGTTAGGGGACGGGGACGGGGACGGTTTAGGGTACAGGTTAGGGTACGACAACGGTTTAGGGTGAGCGTACGTGTTAGGGTACGGGTTATTGTTAGCGTACGGGTTAGGATTAGGGGACGGGTGAGGGTAAGGCTTCGGGTAAGGCTTAGGGTTAGGGTTAGGGTTAGGGTTAGAGTTAGGGGCGGGGACGGTTTAGGGTACAATTTAGGGTACGACAACTGTTTAGGGTGAGCGTACGTGTTAGGGTACGGGTTAGTGTTAGCGTACTGTTTAGGATTTGGGGACGGGTGAGGGTTAGGCTTCGGGTAAGGGTTAGGGTTAGGGTTAGGGGACGGGGACGGGGACGGGGACGGTTTAGTGTACAGGTTAGGGTACGACATCGGTTTAGGTTGAGCGTACGTGTTACGGTACGGGTTAGTGTTAGCGTACGGGTTAGGTTTAGGGGACGGGTGAGGGTAAGGCTTCGGGTAAGGGTTAGGGTTAGGGTTAGGGTTAGGGTTAGGGGACGGGGAAGGGGACGGTTTAGGGTACAGTTTAGGGTACGACAACGGTTTAGGGTGAGCGTACGTGTTAGGGTACGGGTTAGTGTTAGCGTACGGGTTAGGATTAGGGGACGGGTGAGGGTAAGGCTTCGGGTAAGGATTAGGGTTAGGGTTAGGGTTAGGGTTAGTGTTAGGGGACGGGGACGGTTTAAGGTACAGGTTAGTGTACGACAACGGTTTAGGGTGAGCGTACGTGTTTGGGTACGGGTTAGTGTTAGCGTACGGGTTAGGATTTGGGGACGGGTGAGGGTAAGGCTTCGGGTAAGGGTTAGCGTTAGGGTTAGGTTTAGGGTTAGGGGACGGGGACGGTTTAGGGTACAGGTTAGGGTACGACAACGGTTTAGGGTGAGCGTACGTGTTAGGGTACGGGTTAGTGTTAGCGTACGGTTTAGGATTAGGGGACGGGTGAGGGTAAGGCTTTGGGTAAGGGTTAGGGTTAGGGTTAGGGTTAGGGTTAGGGGGCGGGGACGGTTTAGGGTACAGGTTAGGGTACAACAACGGTTTATGGTGAGCGTACGTGTTAGGGTACGGGTTAGTGTTAGCGTACGGGTTAGGATTAGGGGACGGGTGAGGGTAAGGCTTCAGGTAAGGGTTAGGGTTAGGGTTAGGGGTAGGGTTAGGGTTAGGGGACGGGGACGATTTAGGGTATAGGTAAGTGTACGACAACGGTTTAGGGTGAGCGTACGTGTTAGGGTACGGGTTAGTGTTAGCGTACGGGATAGGATTAGGGTACGGGTGAGGGTAAGGCTTTGGTTAAGGGTTAGGATTAGGGTTAGGGTTAGGGTTAGGTGACGGGGACGGGGACGGTTTAGGGTACAGGTTAGGGTACGACAACGGATTACGGTGAGCGTACGTGTTAGGGTACGGGTTAGTGTTAGCGTACGGGTTAGGATTAGGGGACGGGTGAGGTTAAGACTTCGGGTAAGGGTTAGGGTGAGGGTTAGGGTTAGGGATAGGATTAGGGGACGGGGACGGTTTAGGGTACAGGTTAGGGTACGACCACGGTTTAGGGTGAGCGTACGTGTTAAGGTACAGGTTAGTGTTAGCGTACGGGTTAGGATTAGGGGACGGGTGAGGGTAAGGCTTCGGGTAAGGGTTAGGGTTAGGGTTAGGGTTAGGGTTAGGGTTAGGGGACGGGGACGGGGACGGTTTAGGGTACAGGTTAGTGTACGACAAAGGTTTAGGGTGAGCGTACGTGTTAGGGTACGGGTTAGTGTTAGCGTACGGGTTAGGATTAGGGGACGGGTGAGGGTAAGGCTTCGGGTAAGGGTTAGGGTTAGGGTTAGGGTTAGGGATAGGGGATGGGGACGGGCACGGTTTAGTGTACAGGTTAGGGTACGACAACGGTTTAGGCTGAGCGTACGTGTTAGGGTACGGGTTAGTGTTAGCGTACGGGTTAGGATTAGGGGACGGGTGAGTGTAAGGCTTCGGGTAAGGGTTAGGGTTAGGGTTATGGTTAGGGTTAGTGTTAGGGGACGGGGACGGTTTAGGGTACAGTTTAGGGTACGACAACGGTTTAGGGTGAGCGTACGTGTTAGGGTACGTGTTAGTGTTAGCGTACGGGTTAGGATTAGGGGACGGGTGAGTGTAAGGCTTCGGGTAAGGGTTAGGTTTAGGGTTAGGGTTAGGGTTAGGGGACGGGGACGGGGACGGTTTACGGTACAGGTTAGGATACGACAACGGTTTAGGGTGAGCGTACGTGTTAGGGTATGGGTTAGTGTTAGCGTACGGGTTAGGATTAGGGGACGGGTGAGTGTTAGGTTTCGGGTAAGGGTTAGGGTTAGGGTTAGGGTTTGGGTTATTGTTAGGGGACGGGGACGGTTTAGGGTACAGGTTAGGGTACGACAACGGTTTAGGGTGAGCGTACGTGTTAGGGTACGGGTTAGTGTTAGCGTACGGGTTAGGATTAGGGGACGGGTGAGGGTAAGGCTTCGGGTAAGGGTTAAGGTTAGGGTTAGGGTTAGGGTTAGGCTTAGGGGACGAGGACGGTTTAGGGTACAGGTTAGTGTACGACAACGTTTTACGGTGAGCGTACGTGTTAGGGTACGGGTTAGTGTTAGCGTACTGTTTAGGATTAGGGGACGGGTGGGGGTAAGGCTTCGGGTAAGGGTTAGGGTTAGGGTTAGGGGACGGGGACGTGGACGGGGACGGTTTAGTGTACAGGTTAGGGTACGACAACGGTTTAGGTTGAGCGTACGTGTTAGGGTACAGGTCAGTGTTAGCGTACGGGTTAGGTTTAGGGGACGGGTGAGGGTAAGGCTTCGGGTAAAGGTTAGGGTTAGGGTTAGGGTTTGGGTGAGGGGACGGGGAAGGGGACGGTTTAAGGTACAGGTTAGGGTACGACAACGGTTTAGGGTGAGCGTACCTGTTAGGGTACGGGTTAGTGTTAGCGTACGGGTTAGGATTAGGGGACGGGTGAGGGTAAGGCTTCGGGTAAGGGTTAGGGTTACGGTTAGGGTTAGGGTTAGGGGACGGGGACGGTTTAAGGTACAGGTTAGTGTACGACAACGGTTTAGGGTGAGCGTACGTGTTAGGGTACGGGTTAGTGTTAGCGTACGGGTTAGGATTAGGGGACGGGTGAGGGTAAGACTTCGGGTAAGGGTTAGGGTTACGGATAGGGTTAGGGTTAGGGGACGGGGACGGTTTAGGGTACAGGTTAGGGTACGACAACGGTTTAGGGTGAGCGTACGTGTTAGGGTACGGGTTAGTGTTAGCGTACGGGTTAGGATTAGGGGACGGGTGAGGGTAAGGCTTCGGGTAAGGGTTAGGGTTAGGGTTAGGGTTACGGTTAGGGTTAGGAGACGGGGACGGTTTAGGGTACAGGTTAGGGTACGACAACGATTTAGGGTGAGCGTACGTGTTAGGGTACGGGTTAATGTTAGCATACGGGTTAGGATTATGGGACGGGTGAGTGTAAGACTTCGGGTAAGGGTTAGGGTTAGGTTTAGGGTTAGGGTTAGGGTTAGGGGACGGGGACGGCGATGGTTTAGGGTACAGGTTAGGGTACGACAACGGTTTAGGTTGAGCGTACTTTTTAGGGTACGGGTTAGTTTTAGCGTACGGGTTAGGATTAGGGGACGTGTGAGGGTAAGGCTTCGGGTAAGGTTTAGGGTTAGTGTTAGGGTTAGGGTTAGGGTTAGGGGACGGGGACGGTTTAGGGTACAGGTTAGGATACGACAACGGTTTAGGGTGAGTGTACGTGTTAGGGTATGGGTTAGTGTTAGCGTACGGGTTAGGATTAGGGGACGGGTGAGTGTTAGGCTTCGGGTAAGGGTTAGGGTTAGGGTTAGGGTTAGGGTTATTTTTAGGGGACGGGGACGGTTTAGGGTACAGGTTAGGGTAAGACAACGGTTTAGGGTGAGCGTACGTGTTAGGGTACGGGTTAGTGTTAGCGTACGGGTTAGGATTAGGGGACGGGTGAGGGTAAGGCTTCGGGTAAGGGTTAAGGTTAGGGTTAGGGTTAGGGTTAGGCTTAGGGGACGAGGACGGTTTAGGGTACAGGTTAGAGTACGACAAAGTTTTACGGTGAGCGTACGTGTTAGGGTACGGGTTAGTGTTAGCATACTGTTTAGGATTAGGGGACGGGTGAGGGTAAGGCTTCGGGTAAGGGTTAGGGTTAGGGTTAGGGGACGGGGACGGGGACGGGGACGGTTTAGTGTACAGGTTAGGTTACGACATCGGTTTAGGGTGAGCGTACGTGTTAGGGTACGGGTTAGTGTTAGCGTACGGGTTAGGTTTAGGGGACGGGTGAGGGTAAGGCTTCGGGTAAGGGTTAGGGTTAGGGTTAGGGTTAGGGTTAGGGGACGGGGAAGCAGACGGTTTAGGGTACAGGTTAGGGTACGACAACGGTTTAGGGTGAGCGTACGTGTTAGGGTACGGGTTAGTGTTAGCGTACGGGTTAGGATTATGGGACGGGTGAGGGTAAGGCTTCGGGTAAGGGTTAGGGTTAGGGTTAGGGTTAGGGTTAGAGGACGGGGACGGTTTAAGGTACAGGTTAGGGTACGACAACAGTTTAGGGTGAGCGTACGTGTTAGGGTACGGGTTAGTGTTAGCGTACGGGTTAGGATTAGGGTACGGGTGAGGGTAAGGCTTTGGGTACGGGTTAGGATTAGGGTTAGGGTTAGGGTTAGGGGACGGGGACTGGGACGGTTTAGGGTACAGGTTAGGGTACGACAACGGTTTAGGGTGAGCGTACGTGTTAGGGTACGGGTTAGTGTTAGCGTACGGGTTAGGATTAGGGGACGGGTAAGTTTAAGACTTCGGGTAAGGGTTAGGGTGAGGGTTAGGGTTAGGGATAGGGTTAGGGGATGGGGACGGTTTAGGGTACAGGTTAGGGTACGACAACGGTTTAGGGTGAGCGTACGTGTTAGGATTAGGGGACGGGTGAGGGTAAGGCTTCGGGTAAGGGTTAGGGTTAGGGTTAGGGTTAGGGTTAGGGGACGGGGACGGGGACGGTTTAGGGTACAGGTTAGGGTACGACAAAAGTTTAGGGTGAGCGTACGTGTAAGGGTACGGGTTAGTGTTAGCGTACGGGTTAGGATTAGGGTACGGGTGAGGGTAAGGCTTCGGGTAAGGGTTAGGGTTACGGTTAGGGTTAGGGATAGGGGACGGGGACGGGCACGGTTTAGTGTACAGGTTAGGGTACGACAACGGTTTAGGCTGAGCGTACGTGTTAGGGTACGGGTTAGTGTTAGCGTACGGGTTAGGATTAGGGGACGTGTGAGTGTAATGCTTCGGGTAAGGGTTAGGGTTAGGGTTAGGGTTAGGGTTAGTGTTAGGGGACGGGGACGGTTTAGGGTACAGGTTAGGGTACGACAACGGTTTAGGGTGAGCGTACGTGTTAGGGTACGTGTTAGTGTTAGCGTACGGGTTAGGATTAGGGGATGGGTGAGTGTAAGGCTTCGGGTAAGGGTTAGGGTTAGGGTTAGGGTTAGGGTTAGGGGACGGGGACGGCTTAGGGTACAGATTAGGGTACGTCAACGGTTTAGGGTGAGCGTACGTGTTAGGATACGGGTTAGTGTTAGCGTACGGGTTAGGATTAGGGGACGGGTGAGGGTAAGGCTTTGGGTAAGGGTTAGGGTTAGGGTTAAGGGATGGAGACGGTTTAGGATACAGGTTCGGGTACGACAACTGTTTAGGGTCACCGTACGTGTTAGGGTACGGGTTAGTGTTAGCGTACGGGTTAGGATTAGGAGACTGGTGAGGGTAAGGCTTCGGGTAAGTGTTAGGGTTAGGGTTAGGGTTAGGGTTAGGGTTAGGCGACGGGGACGGATTAGGGTACAGGTTAGGGTACGACAACGGTTTAGGGTGAGCGTACGTGTTAGGGTACGGGTTAGTGTTAGCGTACGGGTTAGGATTAGGGGACAGGTGAGGGTAAGGCTTCGGGTAAGGGTTAGGCTTCGGGTTAGGGTTAGGGTTAGGGTTAGGGGACGGGGACGGTTTAGGGTACAGGTTAGTGTACGACAACGATTTAGGGTAAGCGTACGTGTTAGGGTACGGGTTAGTGTTAGCGTACGGGTTAGGATTAGGGGACGGGTGAGTGTAAGGCTTTGGGTAACGGTTAGGGTTAGGGTGTGGGTTAGGGGACGGGGACGGTTTAGGGTACAGGTTAGGGTACGACAACGGTTTAGGGTGAGCGTACGTGTTAGGATACGGGTTAATGTTAGCGTACGGGTTAGGATTAGGGGACGGGTGAGGGTAAGGCTTCGGGTAAGGGTTAGGGTTACGGTTAGGGTTAGGGTTAGGGGACGGGGACGGTTTAAGTACAGGTTAGGGTACGACAACGGTTTAGGGTGAGCGTACGTGTTAGGGTACGGGTTAGTGTTAGCGTACTGGTTAGGATTTGGGGACGGGTGAGGGTAAGGCTTCGGGTAAGGGTTAGGGTTACGGATAGGGTTAGGGTTAGGGGACGGGGACGGTTTAGGGTACAGGTTAGGGTACGACAACGGTTTAGGGTGAGCGTAAGTGTTAGGGTACGGGTTAGTGTTAGCGTACGGGTTAGGATTAGGGGACGGGTGAGGGTAAGGCTTCGGGTAAGGGTTAGGGTTAGGGTTAGGGTTAGGGTTAGGGTTAGGGGACGGGGACGGGGACGGTTTAGGGTATAGGTTAGGGTACGACAACGGTTTAGGCTGAGCGTACGTGTTTGGGTACGGGTTAGTGTTAGCGTACGGTTTAGGATTAGGGGACGGGTGAGGGTAAGGCTTCGGATAAGGGTTAGGGTTAGGGTTAGGGTTAGGGTTAGGGGACGGGGACAGTTTAGGGTACAGTTTAGTGTACGACAACGGTTTAGGGTGAGCGTACGTGTTAGGGTATGGTTTAGTGTTGGCATACTGGTTAGGATTAGGGGACGGGTGAGGGTAAGGCTTCGGGTAAGGGTTAGGGTTAGGGTTAGGGTTAGGGTTAGGGTTAGGGGACGGGGACGGGGACGGTTTAGGGTACAGGTTAGGGTACGACAACGGTTTAGGGTGAGCGTACGTGTTAGGGTATGGGTTAGTGTTAGCGAACGGGTTAGGATTAGGGGACGGGTGAGGGTAAGGCTTCGGGTAAGTGTTAGGGTTAGTGTTAGGGTTAGGGTTAGGGGATGGGGACGGTTTAGGGTACAGTTTAGGGTACGACAATGGTTTAGGGTGAGCGTACGTGTTAGGGTACGGGTTAGTGTTAGCGTACAGGTTAGGATTAGGAGACGGGTCAGGGTAAGGCTTTGGGTAAGGGTTAGGGTTAGGGTTAGGGTTAGGGTTAGGGGACGGGGACGGTTTAGGGTACAGGTTAGGGTACGACAACGGTTTAGGGTGAGCGTACGTGTTAAGGTACAGGTTAGTGTTAGCGTACGGGTTAGGATTAGGGGACGGGTGAGGGTAAGGCTTCGGGTAAGGGTTAGGGTTAGGGTTAGGGTTAGGGGACGGGGACGGGGACGGTTTAGGGTACAGGTTAGGGTACGACAAATGTTTAGGGTGAGCGTACGTGTTAGGGTACGGGTTAGTGTTAGCGTACGGGATAGGATTAGGGTACGGGTGAGGGTAAGGCTTTGGGTAAGGTTTAGGATTAGGGTTAGGGTTAGGGTTAGGGGACGGGGACAGGGACGGTTTAGGGTACAGGTTAGGGTACGACAACGGTTTAGGGTGAGCGTACGTGTTAGGGTACGGGTTAGTGTTAGCGAACGGGTTAGGATTAGGGGACGGGTGAGGTTAAGACTTCGGGTAAGGGTTAGGGTGAGGGTTAGGGTTAGGGATAGGGTTAGGGGACGGGGACGGTTTAGGGTACAGGTTAGGGTACGACAACGGTTTAGGGTGAGCGTACGTGTTAAGGTACAGGTTAGTGTTAGCGTACGGGTTAGGATTAGGGGACGGGTGAGGGTAAGGCTTCGGGTAAGGGTTAGGGTTAGGGTTAGGGTTAGGGTTAGGGTTAGGGGACGGGGACGGGGACGGTTTAGGGTACAGGTTAGGGTACGACAAAGGTTTAGGGTGAGCGTACGTGTTAGGGTACGGGTTAGTGTTAGCGTACGGGTTAGGATTAGGGTACGGGTGACGGTAAGGCTTCGGGTAAGGGTTAGGGTTAGGGTTAGGGTTAGGGATAGGGGACGGGGACGGGCACGGTTTAGTGTACAGGTTAGGGTACGACAACGGTTTAGGCTGAGCGTACGTGTTAGGGTACGGGTTAGTGTTAGCGTACGGGTTAGGATTAGGGGACGGGTGAGTGTAAGGCTTCGGGTAAGGGTTAGGGTTAGGGTTAGGGTTAGGGTTAGGGTTAGTGTTAGGGGACGGGGACGGTTTAGGGTACAGTTTAGGGTACGACAACGGTTTAGGGTGAGCGTACGTGTTAGGGTACGTGTTAGTGTTAGCGTACGGGTTAGGATTAGGGGAAGGGTGAGTGTAAGGCTTCGGGTAAGGGTTAGGGTTAGGGTTAGGGTTAGGGTTAGGGGACGGGGACGGGGACGGTTTAGGGTACAGGTTAGGATACGACAACGGTTTAGGGTGAGCGTACGTGTTAGGGTACGGGTTAGTGTTAGCGTACGGGATAGGATTAGGGGACGGGTGAGTGTTAGGTTTCGGGTAAGGGTTAGGGTTAGGGTTAGGGTTTGGGTTATTGTTAGGGGACGGGGACGGTTTAGGGTACAGGTTAGGGTACGACAACGGTTTAGGGTGAGCGTACGTGTTAGGGTACGGGTTAGTGTTAGCGTACGGGTTAGGATTAGGGGACGGGTGAGGGTAAGGCTTCGGGTAAGGGTTAAGGTTAGGGTTAGGGTTAGGGTTAGGCTTAGGGGACGAGGACGGTTTAGGGTACAGGTTAGTGTACGACAACGTTTTACGGTGAGCGTACGTGTTAGGGTACGGGTTAGTGTTAGCGTACTGTTTAGGATTAGGGGACGGGTGGGGGTAAGGCTTCGTGTAAGGGTGAGGGTTAGGGTTAGGGGACGGGGACGGTTTAGGGTACAGGTTAGGGTACGACAACGGTTTAGGGTGAGCGTAAGTGTTAGGGTACGGGTTAGTGTTAGCGTACGGGTTAGGATTAGGGGACGGGTGAGGGTAAGGCTTCGGGTAAGGGTTAGGGTTAGGGTTAGGGTTAGGGTTAGGGTTAGGGTTAGGGGACGGGGACGGTTTAGGGTACAGGTTAGGGTACGACAACGATTTAGGGTGAGCGTACGTGTTAGGGTACGGGTTAGTGTTAGCGTACGGGTTAGGATTAGGGGACGGGTGAGGGTAAGGCTTTGGGTAAGGGTTAGGGTTAGGGTTAAGGGATGGAGACGGTTTAGGATACAGGTTAGGGTACGACAACTGTTTAGGGTCACCGTACGTGTTAGGGTACGGGTTAGTGTTAGCGTACGGGTTAGGATTAGGAGACTGGTGAGGGTAAGGCTTCGGGTAAGTGTTAGGGTTAGGGTTAGGGTTAGGGTTAGGGTTAGGCGACGGGGACGGATTAGGGTACAGGTTAGTGTACGACAACGGTTTAGGGTGAGCGTACGTGTTAGGGTACGGGTTAGTGTTAGCGTACGGGTTAGGATTAGGGGACGGGTGAGGGTAAGGCTTCGGGTAAGGGTTAGGCTTCGGGTTAGGGTTAGGTTAGGGTACGGGGACGGTTAAGGATACAGGTTAGGGTACGACAACTGTTTAGGGTGAGCGTACGTGTTAGGGTACGTGTTAGTGTTGGCGTATGGGTTAGGTTTAAGGGACGGGTGAGGGTAAGGCTTCGGGTAAGGGTTAGGGTTAGGGTTAGGGTTAGGTTTAGGGTTAGGGGACGGGGACGGTTTAGGGTACAGGTTAGTGTACGACAACGATTTAGGGTGAGCGTACGTGTTAGGGTACAGGTTAGTGTTAGCGTACGGGTTAGGATTAGGGGACGGGTGAGTGTAAGGCTTTGGGTAACGGTTAGGGTTAGGGTGTGGGTTAGGGGACGGGGACGGTTTAGGGTACAGGTTAGGGTACGACAACGGTTTAGGGTGAGCGTACGTGTTAGGATACGGGTTAATGTTAGCGTACGGGTTAGGATTAGGGGACGGGTGAGGGTAAGGCTTCGGGTAAGGGTTAGGGTTACGGTTAGGGTTAGGGTTAGGGGACGGGGACGGTTTAAGTACAGGTTAGGGTACGACAACGGTTTAGGGTGAGCGTACGTGTTAGGGTACGGGTTAGTGTTAGCGTACTGGTTAGGATTTGGGGACGGGTGAGGGTAAGGCTTCGGGTAAGGGTTAGGGTTACGGATAGGGTTAGGGTTAGGGGACGGGGACGGTTTAGGGTACAGGTTAGGGTACGACAACGGTTTAGGGTGAGCGTAAGTGTTAGGGTACGGGTTAGTGTTAGCGTACGGGTTAGGATTAGGGGACGTGTGAGGGTAAGGCTTCGGGTAAGGGTTAGGGTTAGGGTTAGGGTTAGGGTTAGGGTTAGGGGACGGGGACGGGGACGGTTTAGGGTACAGGTTAGGGTACGACAACGGTTTAGGGTGAGCGTACGTGTTAGGGTATGGTTTAGTGTTAGCGTACGGGTTAGGATTAGGGGACGGGTGAGGGTAAGGCTTCGGGTAAGTGTTAGGGTTAGGGTTAGGTTTAGGGTTAGGGTCAGGGGACGGGGACGGTTTAGGGTACAGGTTAGGGTACGACAACGGTTTAGGGTGAGCGTACGTGTTAGGGTACGGGTTAGTGTTAGCGTACGGGTTAGGATTAGGAGACGGGTGAGGGTAAGGCTTCGGGTAAGGGTTAGGGTTAAGGTTAGGGTTAGGGTTAGCGGACGGGGATGGTTTAGGGTACAAGTTAGGGTACGACAACGGTGTAGAGTGAGCGTACCTGTTAGGGTACGGGTTAGAGTTAGCGTACAGGTTAGGATTAGGGGACGGGTGAGGGTAAGGCTTCGGGTAAGGGTTAGGGTTAGTGTTAGGGTTAGGGTTAGGGTTAGGGGACGGGGACGGGGACGGTTTAGGGTACAGGTTAGGGTACGACAACGGTTTAGGGTGAGCGTACGTGTTAGGGTACGGGTTAGTGTTAGCGTACGGGTTAGGATTAGGGGACGGGTGAGGTTAAGACTTCGGGTAAGGGTTAGGGTGAGGGTTAGGGTTAGGGATAGGGTTAGGTGACGGGGACGGTTTAGGGTACAGGTTAGGGTACGACAACGGTTTAGGGTGAGCGTACGTGTTAAGGTACAGGTTAGTGTTAGCGTACGGGTTAGGATTAGGGGACGGGTGAGGGTAAGGCTTCGGGTAAGGGTTAGGGTTAGGGTTAGGGTTAGGGTTAGGGGACGGGGACGGGGACGGTTTAGGGTACAGGTTAGGGTACGACAAAGGTTTAGGGTGAGCGTACGTGTTAAGGTACAGGTTAGTGTTAGCGTACGGGTTAGGATTAGGGTACGGGTGAGGGTAAGGCTTCGGGTAAGGGTTAGGGTTAGGGTTAGGGTTAGGGATAGGGGACGGGGACGGGCACGGTTTAGTGTACAGGTTAGGGTACGACAACGGTTTAGGCTGAGCGTACGTGTTAGGGTACGGGTTAGTGTTAGCGTACGGGTTAGGATTAGGGGACGGGTGAGTGTAAGGCTTCGGGTAAGGGTTAGGGTTAGGGTTAGGGTTAGGGTTAGGGTTAGTGTTAGGGGACGGGGACGGTTTAGGGTACAGTTTAGGGTACGACAACGGTTTAGGGTGAGCGTACGTGTTAGGGTACGTGTTAGTGTTAGCGTACGGGTTAGGATTAGGGGACGGGTGAGTGTAAGGCTTCGGGTAAGGGTTAGGGTTAGGGTTAGGGTTAGGGTTAGGGGACGGGGACGGGGACGGTTTAGGGTACAGGTTAGGATACGACAACGGTTTAGGGTGAGCGTACGTGTTAGGGTATGGGTTAGTGTTAGCGTACGGGATAGGATTAGGGGACGGGTGAGTGTTAGGTTTCGGGTAAGGGTTAGGGTTAGGGTTAGGGTTTGGGTTATTGTTAGGGGACGGGGACGGTTTAGGGTACAGGTTAGGGTACGACAACGGTTTAGGGTGAGCGTACGTGTTAGGGTACGGGTTAGTGTTAGCGTACGGGTTAGGATTAGGGGACGGGTGAGGGTAAGGCTTCGGGTAAGGGTTAAGGTTAGGGTTAGGGTTAGGGTTAGGCTTAGGGGACGAGGACGGTTTAGGGTACAGGTTAGTGTACGACAACGTTTTACGGTGAGCGTACGTGTTAGGGTACGGGTTAGTGTTAGCGTACTGTTTAGGATTAGGGGACGGGTGGGGATAAGGCTTCGGGTAAGGGTGAGGGTTAGGGTTAGGGGACGGGGACGGGGACGGGGACGGTTTAGTGTACAGGTTAGGGTACGACAACGGTTTAGGTTGAGCGTACGTGTTAGGGTACAGGTCAGTGTTAGCGTACGGGTTAGGTTTAGGGGACGGGTGAGGGTAAGGCTTCGGGTAAGGGTTAGGGTTAGGGTTAGGGTTTGGGTTAGGGGACGGGGAAGGGGACGGTTTAGGGTACAGGTTAGGGTACGACAACGGTTTAGGGTGAGCGTACCTGTTAGGGTATGGGTTAGTGTTAGCGTACGGGTTAGGATTAGGGGACGGGTGAGGGTAAGGCTTCGGGTAAGGGTTAGGGTTACGGTTAGGGTTAGGGTTAGGGGACGGGGACGGTTTAAGGTACAGGTTAGGGTACGACAACGGTTTAGTGTGAGCGTACGTGTTAGGGTACGGGTTACTGTTAGCGTACGGGTTAGGATTAGGGGACGGGTGAGGGTAAGGCTTCGGGTAAGGGTTAGGGTTATGGATAGGGTTAGGGTTAGGGGACGGGGACGGTTTAGGGTACAGGTTAGGGTACGACAACGGTTTAGGGTGAGCGTAAGTGTTAGGGTACGGGTTAGTGTTAGCGTACGGGTTAGGATTAGGGGACGGGTGAGGGTAAGGCTTCGGGTAAGGGTTAGGGTTAGGGTTAGGGTTAGGGTTAGGGTTAGGGGACGGGGACGGTTTAGGGTACAGGTTAGGGTACGACAACGATTTAGGGTGAGCGTACGTGTTAGGGTACGGGTTAGTGTTAGCGTACGGGTTAGGATTAGGGGACGGGTGAGGGTAAGGCTTTGGGTAAGGGTTAGGTTTAGGGTTAAGGGATGGAGACGGTTTAGGATACAGGTTAGGGTACGACAACTGTTTAGGGTCACCGTACGTGTTAGGGTACGGGTTAGTGTTAGCGTACGGGTTAGGATTAGGAGACTGGTGAGGGTAAGGCTTCGGGCAAGTGTTAGGGTTAGGGTTAGGGTTAGGGTTAGGGTTAGGCGACGGGGACGGATTAGGGTACAGGTTAGTGTACGACAACGGTTTAGGGTGAGCGTACGTGTTAGGGTACGGGTTAGTGTTAGCGTACGGGTTAGGATTAGGGGACGGGTGAGGGTAAGGCTTCGGGTAAGGGTTAGGCTTCGGGTTAGGGTTAGGTTAGGGGACGGGGACGGTTAAGGATACAGGTTAGGGTACGACAACGGTTTAGGGTGAGCGTACGTGTTAGGGTACGTGTTAGTGTTGGCGTATGGGTTAGGTTTAGGGGACGGGTGAGGGTAAGGCTTCGGGTAAGGGTTAGGGTTAGGGTTAGGGTTAGGTCTAGGGTTAGGGGACGGGGACGGTTTAGGGTACAGGTTAGTGTACGACAACGATTTAGGGTGAGCGTACGTGTTAGGGTACAGGTTAGTGTTAGCGTACGGGTTAGGATTAGGGGACGGGTGAGTGTAAGGCTTTGGGTAACGGTTAGGGTTAGGGTGTGGGTTAGGGGACGGGGACGGTTTAGGGTACAGGTTAGGGTACGACAACGGTTTAGGGTGAGCGTACGTGTTAGGATACGGGTTAATGTTAGCGTACGGGTTAGGATTAGGGGACGGGTGAGGGTAAGGCTTCGGGTAAGGGTTAGGGTTACGGTTAGGGTTAGGGTTAGGGGACGGGGACGGTTTAAGTACAGGTTAGGGTACGACAACGGTTTCGGGTGAGCGTACGTGTTAGGGTACGGGTTAGTGTTAGCGTACTGGTTAGGATTTGGGGACGGGTGAGGGTAAGGCTTCGGGTAAGGGTTAGGGTTACGGATAGGGTTAGGGTTAGGGGACGGGGACGGTTTAGGGTACAGGTTAGGGTACGACAACGGTTTAGGGTGAGCGTAAGTGTTAGGGTACGGGTTAGTGTTAGCGTACGGGTTAGGATTAGGGGACGGGTGAGGGTAAGGCTTCGGGTAAGGTTTAGAGTTAGGGTTAGGGTTAGGGTTAGGGTTAGGGGACGGGGACGGGGACGGTTTAGGGTACAGGTTAGGGTACGACAACGGTTTAGGGTGAGCGTACGTGTTAGGGTATGGTTTAGTGTTAGCGTACGGGTTAGGATTAGGGGACGGGTGAGGGTAAGGCTTCGGGTAAGTGTTAGGGTTAGGGTTAGGTTTAGGGTTAGGGTCAGGGGACGGGGACGGTTTAGGGTACAGGTTAGGGTACGACAACGGTTTAGGGTGAGCGTACGTGTTAGGGTACGGGTTAGTGTTAGCGTACGGGTTAGGATTAGGAGACGGGTGAGGGTAAGGCTTCGGGTAAGGGTTAGGGTTAAGGTTAGGGTTAGGGTTAGCGGACGGGGATGGTTTAGGGTACAAGTTAGGGTACGACAACGGTGTAGAGTGAGCGTACCTGTTAGGGTACGGGTTAGAGTTAGCGTACAGGTTAGGATTAGGGGACGGGTGAGGGTAAGGCTTCGGGTAAGGGTTAGGGTTAGTGTTAGGGTTAGGGTTAGGGTTAGGGGACGGGGACGGTTTAGGGTATAGGTTAGGGTACGACAACGGTTTAGGCTGAGCGTACGTGTTTGGGTACGGGTTAGTGTTAGCGTACGGTTTAGGATTAGGGGACGGGTGAGGGTAAGGCTTCGGATAAGGGTTAGGGTTAGGGTTAGGGTTAGGGTTAGCTGACGGGGACAGTTTAGGGTACAGTTTAGTGTACGACAACGGTTTAGGGTGAGCGTACGTGTTAGGGTATGGTTTAGTGTTGGCATACTGGTTAGGATTAGGGGACGGGTGAGGGTAAGGCTTCGGGTAAGGGTTAGGGTTAGGGTTAGGGTTAGGGTTAGGGTTAGGGGACGGGGACGGGGACGGTTTAGGGTACAGGTTAGGGTACGACAACGGTTTAGGGTGAGCGTACGTGTTAGGGTATGGGTTAGTGTTAGCGAACGGGTTAGGATTAGGGGACGGGTGAGGGTAAGGCTTCGGGTAAGTGTTAGGGTTAGTGTTAGGGTTAGGGTTAGGGGATGGGGACGGTTTAGGGTACAGTTTAGGGTACGACAATGGTTTAGGGTGAGCGTACGTGTTAGGGTACGGGTTAGTGTTAGCGTACAGGTTAGGATTAGGAGACGGGTCAGGGTAAGGCTTTGGGTAAGGGTTAGGGTTAGGGTTAGGGTTAGGGTTAGGGGACGGGGACGGTTTAGGGTACAGGTTAGGGTACGACAACGGTTTAGGGTGAGCGTACGTGTTAAGGTACAGGTTAGTGTTAGCGTACGGGTTAGGATTAGGGGACGGGTGAGGGTAAGGCTTCGGGTAAGGGTTAGGGTTAGGGTTAGGGTTAGGGGACGGGGACGGGGACGGTTTAGGGTACAGGTTAGGGTACGACAAAGGTTTAGGGTGAGCGTACGTGTTAGGGTACGGGTTAGTGTTAGCGTACGGGATAGGATTAGGGTACGGGTGAGGGTAAGGCTTTGGGTAAGGTTTAGGATTAGGGTTAGGGTTAGGGTTAGGGGACGGGGACAGGGACGGTTTAGGGTACAGGTTAGGGTACGACAACGGTTTAGGGTGAGCGTACGTGTTAGGGTACGGGTTAGTGTTAGCGAACGGGTTAGGATTAGGGGACGGGTGAGGTTAAGACTTCGGGTAAGGGTTAGGGTGAGGGTTAGGGTTAGGGATAGGGTTAGGGGACGGGGACGGTTTAGGGTACAGGTTAGTGTACGACAACGGTTTAGGGTGAGCGTACGTGTTAAGGTACAGGTTAGTGTTAGCGTACGGGTTAGGATTAGGGGACGGGTGAGGGTAAGGCTTCGGGTAAGGGTTAGGGTTAGGGTTAGGGTTAGGGTTAGGGTTAGGGGACGGGGACGGGGACGGTTTAGGGTACAGGTTAGGGTACGACAAAGGTTTAGGGTGAGCGTACGTGTTAGGGTACGGGTTAGTGTTAGCGTACGGGTTAGGATTAGGGTACGGGTGACGGTAAGGCTTCGGGTAAGGGTTAGGGTTAGGGTTAGGGTTAGGGATAGGGGACGGGGACGGGCACGGTTTAGTGTACAGGTTAGGGTACGACAACGGTTTAGGCTGAGCGTACGTGTTAGGGTACGGGTTAGTGTTAGCGTACGGGTTAGGATTAGGGGACGGGTGAGTGTAAGGCTTCGGGTAAGGGTTAGGGTTAGGGTTAGGGTTAGGGTTAGGGTTAGTGTTAGGGGACGGGGACGGTTTAGGGTACAGTTTAGGGTACGACAACGGTTTAGGGTGAGCGTACGTGTTAGGGTACGTGTTAGTGTTAGCGTACGGGTTAGGATTAGGGGAAGGGTGAGTGTAAGGCTTCGGGTAAGGGTTAGAGTTAGGGTTAGGGTTAGGGTTAGGGGACGGGGACGGGGACGGTTTAGGGTACAGGTTAGGATACGACAACGGTTTAGGGTGAGCGTACGTGTTAGGGTACGGGTTAGTGTTAGCGTACGGGATAGGATTAGGGGACGGGTGAGTGTTAGGTTTCGGGTAAGGGTTAGGGTTAGGGTTAGGGTTTGGGTTATTGTTAGGGGACGGGGACGGTTTAGGGTACAGGTTAGGGTACGACAACGGTTTAGGGTGAGCGTACGTGTTAGGGTACGGGTTAGTGTTAGCGTACGGGTTAGGATTAGGGGACGGGTGAGGGTAAGGCTTCGGGTAAGGGTTAAGGTTAGGGTTAGGGTTAGGGTTAGGCTTAGGGGACGAGGACGGTTTAGGGTACAGGTTAGTGTACGACAACGTTTTACGGTGAGCGTACGTGTTAGGGTACGGGTTAGTGTTAGCGTACTGTTTAGGATTAGGGGACGGGTGGGGGTAAGGCTTCGGGTAAGGGTGAGGGTTAGGGTTAGGGGACGGGGACGGGGACGGGGACGGTTTAGTGTACAGGTTAGGGTACGACAACGGTTTAGGTTGAGCGTACGTGTTAGGGTACAGGTCAGTGTTAGCGTACGGGTTAGGTTTAGGGGACGGGTGAGGGTAAGGCTTCGGGTAAGGGTTAGGGTTAGGGTTAGGGTTTGGGTTAGGGGACGGGGAAGGGGACGGTTTAGGGTACAGGTTAGGGTACGACAACGGTTTAGGGTGAGCGTACCTGTTAGGGTACGGGTTAGTGTTAGCGTACGGGTTAGGATTAGGGGACGGGTGAGGGTAAGGCTTCGGGTAAGGGTTAGGGTTACGGTTAGGGTTAGGGTTAGGGGACGGGGACGGTTTAAGGTACAGGTTAGGGTACGACAACGGTTTAGTGTGAGCGTACGTGTTAGGGTACGTGTTACTGTTAGCGTACGGGTTAGGATTAGGGGACGGGTGAGGGTAAGGCTTCGGGTAAGGGTTAGGGTTACGGATAGGGTTAGGGTTAGGGGACGGGGACGGTTTAGGGTACAGGTTAGGGTACGACAACGGTTTAGGGTGAGCGTAAGTGTTAGGGTACGGGTTAGTGTTAGCGTACGGGTTAGGATTAGGGGACGTGTGAGGGTAAGGCTTCCGGTAAGGGTTAGGGTTAGGGTTAGGGTTAGGGTTAGGGTTAGGGGACGGGGACGGGTACGGGGACGGTTTAGGGTACAGGTTAGGGTACGACAACGATTTAGGGTGAGCGTACGTGTTAGGGTACGGGTTAGTGTTAGCGTACGGGTTAGGTTTAGTGGACGGGTGAGTGTAAGGCTTCGGGTAAAGGTTAGGGTTAGGGTTAGGGTTAGGGTTGGGCGACGGGGACGGGGACGGTTTAGGGTACAGGTTAGGGTAAGACAACGGTTTGGGGTGAGCGTACGTGTTAGGGTACGGGTTAGTGTAAGCGTAGGGGTTAGGATTAGGGGACGGGTGAGTGTAAGGCTTCGGGTAAGGGTTAGGGTTAGGGTTAGGGTTAGGGTTAAGGTTAGGGGACGGGGACGGTTTAGGGTACAGGTTAGGGTACGTCAACGGTTTAGGGTGAGCGTACGTGTTAGGGTACGGGTTAGTGGTAGTGTACAGGTTAGGATTAGGGGACGGGTGAGGGTAAGGCTTCGGGTAAGGGTTAGGGTTAGGGTTAGGGTTTGGGTTAGGGTTAGGGGACGGGGACGGTTTAGGGTACAGGTTAGGGTACGACAAAGGTTTAGGGTGAGCGTACGTGTTAGGGTATGGATTAGTGTTATCGTACGGATTAGGATTAGGGGACGGGTGAGGGTAAGGCTTCGGGTAAGGGTTAGGGTTAGGGTTAGGGTTAGGGGACGGGGACGGTTTAGGGTACAGGTTAGGATACGACAAAGGTTTAGGGTGAGCGTACGTGTTACGGTACGGGTTAGTGTTAGCGTACGGGTGAGGATTAGGGGATGGGTGAGTGTAAGGCTTCGGGTAAGGGTTAGGGTTTGGGTTAGGGTTAGGGTTAGGGTTAGGGGACGGGGACGGTTTAGGGTACAGGTTAGTGTACGACAACGGTTTAGGGTGAGCGTACATGTTAGGGTACGGGTTAGTGTTAGCGTACGGGTTAGGATTAGGAGACGGGTGAGGATAAGGCTTCGGGAAAGGATTACGGTTAGGGTTAGGGTTAGGGGAGGGGCACGGGGACGGTTTAGGGTACAGGTTTGGGTACGACAACGGTTTAGGGTGAGCGTACGTGTTAGTGTACGGGTTAGTGTTAGCGTACGGTTTAGGATTAGGAGACGGGTGAGGGTAAGGCTTCGGATAAGGGTTAGGGTTAGGGTTAGGGTTAGGGGACGGGGACGGTTTAGGGTACAAGTTAGGGTACGACAACGGTTTAGGGTGAGCGTACGTGTTAGGGTATGGGTTAGTGTTAGCGTACGGGTTAGGATTAGGGGACGGGTGAGGGTAAGGCTTCGGGTAAAGGTTAGGGTTAGGGTTAGTGTTAGGGTTAGGGGACGGGGACGGGGACGGTTTAGGGTACAGGTTAGGGTACGACAACGGTTTAGGGTGAGCGTACGTGTTAGGGTACTGGTTCGTGTTAGCGTACGGGTTAGGATTAGGGGACGGGTGAGTGTAAGGCTTCGGGTAAGGGTTAGGGTTAGGGTTAGGGTTAGGGTTAGGGTTAGGGGACGGGGACGGTTTAGGGTACAGGTTAGGGTACGTGAACGGTTTAGGGTGAGCGTACGTGTTAGGGTACGGGTTAGTGTTAGTGTATGGGTTAGGATTAGGGGACGGGTGAGGTTAAGGCTTCGGGAAAGGTTTCGGGTTAGGGTTAGGGTTAGGGTTAGGGTTCGGGGACGGTTTAGGGTACAGGTTAGGGTACGACAACGATTTAGGGTGAGCGTACGTGTTAGGGTACGGGTTAGTGTTAGCGTACGGGTTAGGATTAGGGGACGGGTGAGGGTAAGGCTTCGGGTAAGTGTTAGGGTTAGGGTTAGGGTAAAGGTTAGGTGACGGGGACGGTTTATGGTACAGGTTAGGCTGCGACAACGGTTTAGGGTGAGCGTACGTGTTAGTGTACGGGTTAGTGTTAGGGTACGGGTTAGGATTAGGGGACGGGTGAGGGTAAGGCTTCGGGTAAGGGTTAGGGTTAGGGTTAGGGTTAGGGTTAGGGGACGGGGACAGGGACGGTTTAGGGTACAGGTTAGGGTACGACAACGGTT
The DNA here is from genome assembly GCF_059928025.1 of Delphinapterus leucas. Lineage (NCBI taxonomy): Eukaryota > Metazoa > Chordata > Mammalia > Artiodactyla > Monodontidae > Delphinapterus > Delphinapterus leucas. The sequence continues at coordinate 4,490,230 of NC_143147.1, read as the reverse complement.
TAGGGTGAGCGTACATGTTAGGGTACCGGTTAGTGTTAGCGTACGTGTTAGGATTAGGGGACGGGTGAGGGTAAGGCTTCGGGTAAGGGTTAGGGTTAGGGTTAGTGGACGGGGACGGGGACGGTGACGGTTTAGGGTACAGGTTAGGGTACGACAACGATTTAGGGTGAGCGTACGTGTTAGGGTACGGTTTAGTGTTAGCGTACGGGTCAGGATTAGAGGACGGGTGAGGGTAAGGTTTCGGGTAAAGGTTAAGGTTAGGGTTAGGGTTTGGGTTAGGGTTAGGGGACGGGGAACGTTTAGGGTACAGGTTAGGGTACGTCAACGGTTTAGGGTGAGCGTACGTGTTAGGGTACGGGTTAGTGTTAGTGTACAGGTTAGGATTAGGGGACGGGTGAGGGTAAGGCTTCGGGTAAGGATTAGGGTTAGGGTTAGGCTTTGGGTTAGGGTTAGGGGACGGGGACGGTTTAGGGTACAGGTTAGGTTACGACAACGGTTTAGGGTGAGCGTACGTGTTAGGGTATGGGTTAGTGTTATCGTACGGGTTAGGATTAGGGGACGGGTGAGGGTAAGGCTTCGGGTAAGGGTTAGGGTTAGGGTTAGGGTTAGGGGACGGGGACGGTTTAGGGTACAGGTTAGGATACGACAAAGTTTTAGGGTGAGCGTATGTATTAGGGTACGGGTTAGTGTTAGCGTACGGGTGAGGATTAGGGGACGGGTGAGTGTAAGGCTTCGGGTAAGGGTTAGGGTTTGGGTTAGGGTTAGGGTTAGGGTTAGGTGACGGGGACGGTTTAGGGTACAAGTTAGGGTACGACAACGGTTTAGGGTGAGCGTACGTGTTAGTGTACGGGTTAGTGTTAGCGTACGGGTTAGGATTAGGGGACGGGTGAGGGTAAGGCTTGGATTAGGGTTAGAGTTAGGGTTAGGGTTAGGGTTAGGGTTAGGGGACGGGGACAGGGATGGTTTAGGGTACAGGTTACGGTAGGACAACGGTTTAGGGTGAGCGTACATGTTAGTGTATGGTTTAGTGTTAGCGTACGGGTTAGGATTATGGGACAGGTGAGGGTAAGGCTTCGGGTAAGGGTTAGGGTTAGGGTTAGGGTTTGGTGACGGGGACGGGTTAGGGTACAGGTTAGAGTACGACAACGTTTTAGGGTGAGCGTACGTGTCAGGGTACGGGTTAGTGTTAGCGTACGGGTTAGGATTAGGGGACGGGTGAGGGTAAGGCTTCGGGTAAGTGTTAGGGTTAGGGTTATGGTTAGGGTTAGTGGACGGGGACGGTTTAGGGTACATGTAAGGGTACGACAACGGTTTAGGGTGAGCGTACGTGTTAGGGTACGGGTTAGTGTTAGCGTACGGGTTAGGATTAGGGGACGGGTGAGGGTAAGGCTTCGGGTAAGGGTTAGGGTTAGGGTTAGGGTTAGGGTTAGGGGACGGGGACAGGGACGGTTTAGGGTACAGGTTAGGGTGCGACAACGGTTTAGGGTGAGCGTACATGTTAGGGTATGTGTGAGTCTTAGCGTACGGGTTAGGATTGGAGGACGGGTGAGGGTAAGGCTTCGGGTAAGGGTTAGGGTTAGGGTTAGGGTTAGGGTTAGTGTTAGGGTTAGGGGACGGGGACGGTTTAGGGTACAGTTTAGGGTACGTCAACGGTTTAGGGTGAGCGTACGTGTTAGGGTACGGGTTAGTGTTAGTGTACGGGTTAGGATTAGGGGACGGGTGAGGGTAAGGCTTCGGGTAAGGGTTAGTGTTAGGGTTAGGGTTAGGGTTAGGGTTAGGGGACGGGGACGGTTTAGGGTACAGGTTAGGGTACGACAACGGTTTAGGGTGAGCGTACGTGTTAGGGTATGGGTTAGTGTTAGGGTACGGGTTAGGATTAGGGGACGGGTGAGGGTAAGGCTTCGGGTAAGGGTTAGGGTTAGGGTTAGGGTTAGGGTTAGGGTTAGGGGAAGGGGACGGTTTAGGGTACAATTTAGGGTACGACAAAGGTTTAGGGTGAGCGTACGTGTTAGGGTACGGGTTAGTGTTAGCGTACGGGTGAGGATTAGGGGACGGGTGAGTGTAAGGCTTTGGGTAAGGGTTAGGGTTTGGGTTAGGGTTAGGGTTAAGGTTAGCAGACGGGGACGGTTTAGGGTACAGGTTAGTGTACGACAACGGTTTAGGGTTAGCGTATATGTTAGGGTACGGGTTAGTGTTAGCGTACGGGTTAGGATTAGGGGACGGGTTAGGGTAAGGCTTCGGGAAAGGGTTAGGGTTAGGGTTAGGGTTAGGGTTAGGGGACGGGCACGGGGACGATTTAGGGTACAGGTTAGGGTACGACAACGGTTTATGGTGAGCGTACGTGTTAGGGTACGGGTTAGTGTTAGCGTACGGTTTAGGATTAGGAGACGGGTGAGGGTAAGGCTTCGGGTAAGGGTTAGGGTTAGGGTTAGGGTTAGGGGACGGGGACGGTTTAGGGTACAAGTTAGGGTACGACAACGGTTTAGGGTGAGCGTACGTGTTAGGGTACGGATTAGTGTTAGCGTACGGGTTAGGATTAGGGCACGGGTGAGGGTAAGGCTTCGGGTAAGGGTTAGGGTTAGGGTTACGTTTAGGGTTAGGGGACGGGGATGGTTTAGGGTACAGGTTAGGGTACGACAACGGTTTAGGGTGAGCATACGTGTTAGGGTATGGGTTAGTGTTAGCGTAAGGGTTAGGATTAGGGGACGGGTGATGGTAAGGCTTTGGGTAAGGGTTAGAGTTAGGGTTAGGGTTAGGGTTAGGGTTAGGGGACGTGGACAGGGACGGTTTAGGGTACAGGTTACGGTAGGAAAACGGTTTAGGGTGAGCGTACATGTTAGTGTATGGTTTAGTGGTAGCGTACGGGTTAGGATTAGGGGACGGGTGAGGGTAAGGCTTCGGGTAAGTGTTAGGGTTAGGGTTAGGGTTAGGGTTAGGGGACGGGGACGGTTTAGGGTACAGGTTAGGGTACGACAACGGTTTAGGATGAGCGTACGTGTTAGGGTACGGATTAGTGTTAGCGTACGGGTTAGGATTAGGGGACGGGTGAGGGTAAGGCTTCGGGTAAGTGTTAGGGTTAGGGTTATGGTTACGGTTAGGGGACGGGGACGGTTTAGGGTACAGGTTAGGGTACGACAACGGTTTAGGGTGAGCGTACGTGTTAGGGTATGGGTTAGTGTTAGCGTACGGGTTAGGATTAGGGGACGGGTGAGTGTTAGGCTTCGGGTAAGGGTTAGGGTTAGGGTTAGGGTTAGGGTTAGGGGACCTGGACGGTTTAGGGTACAGGTTAGGGTACGACAACGGTTTAGGGTGAGCGTACGTGTTAGGGTACGGGTTAGTGTTAGCGTACGGGTGAGGATTAGGGGACGGGTGAGGGTAAGGCTTCAGGTAAGGGTTAGGGTTAGGGTTAGGGTTAGGGTTAGGGTTAGAGAACGGGGATGGTTTAGGGTACAGTTTAGGGTACGAAAACGGATTAGGGTGAGCGTACGTGTTAGGGTACGGGTTAGTGTTAGCGTACGGGTTAGGATTAGGGGACGGGTGAGGGTAAGGCTTCGGGTAAGGGTTAGGGTTAGGGTTAGGGTTAGGGTTAGGGGACGGGGACAGGGACGGTTTAGGGTACAGGTTAGGGTGCGACAACGGTTTAGGGTGAGCGTACATGTTAGGGTATGGGTGAGTGTTAGCGTACGGGTTAGGATTAGAGGACGGGTGAGGGTAAGGCTTCGGGTAAGGGTTAGGGTTAGGGGACGGGGATGGGGACGGGGACGGGGACGGGGACGGTTTAGGGTACAGGTAAGGGTACGACAACGGTTTAGGGTGAGCGTACGTGTTAGGGTACGGGTTAGTGTTCGTGTACGGGTTAGGAGTAGGGGATGGGTGAGGGTAAGGCTTCGGGTAAAGGTTAGGGTTAGGGTTAGGGTTAGGGTAAGGGGACGGGGACGGTTTAGGGTACAGGTTAGGGTACGACAACGGTTTAGGGTGAGCGTACGTGTTAGGGTATGGGTTAGTGTTAGCGTACGGGTTAGGATTAGGGGACGGGTGAGCGTAAGGGTTCGGGTAAGGGTTAGGGTTAGGGTTAGGGTTAGGGGATGGGGACGGGGACGGTTTATGGTACAGGTTAGGGTACGACAACGGTTTAGGGTGAGCGTACGTGTTTGGGTACGGGTTAGTGTTAGCGTACGGGTTAGGATTAGGGGACGGGTGAGGGTAAGGCTTCGGGTAAGGTTTAGGGTTAGGGTTAGGGTTAGGGTTAGGCTTAGGGGACGGGGACGGTTTAGGGTACAGGTTTGTGTACGACAACGGTTTAGGGTGAGCGTACGTGTTAGGGTACGGGTTAGTGTTAGCGTACGGGTTAGGATTAGGGTACGGGTGAGAGTAAGGCTTCGGGTAAGGGTTAGGGTTAGGGTTAGGGTTAGGGTTAGGGGAAGGGGACGGGGACGGTTTAGGGTACAGGTTAGGGTACGACAACGGTTTAGGGTGATCGTACGTGTTAGGGTATGGCTTAGTGTTAGCGTAAGGGTTAGGATTAGGGGACGGGTGAGGTTAAGGCTTCGGGTAAGGGTTAGGGTTTGGGTTAGAGTTAGGTTTAGGGTTAGGGTTAGGGTCCGGGGACGGTTTAGGGTACAGGTTTGGGTACGACAACGGTTTAGGGTGAGCGTACGTGTTAGGGTACGGGTTAGTGTTAGCGTACGGGTTAGGATTAGGGGACGGGTGAGGGTAAGACTTCGGGTAAGGTTTAGGGTTAGGGTTAGTGTTAGGGTTAGGGTTAGGGGACGGGGACAGTTATGATTTACGGTACAGGTTAGGGTACGACCACTGTTTAGGGTTGAGCGTACGTGTTAGGGTACGGGTTAATGTTAGCGTACGGGTTAGGATTAGGGGACGGTTGAGGGTAAGGCTTCGGGTAACGGTTAGGGTTAGTGTTAGGGTTAGGGTTAGGGTTAGGGGACGGGGACGGTTTAGGGTACAGGTTAGGGTACGACAATGGTTTAGGGTGAGCGTACGTGTTAGGGTACGTGTTAGTGTTAGCGTACGGATTAGGATTAGGGGACGGGTGAGGGTAAGGCTTCGGGTAAGGGTTAGGGTTAAGCTTAGGGTTAGGGTTAGGGGACGGGGACGGTTTAGGGTACAGGTTAGGGTACGACAATGGTTTAGGGTGAGCGTACGTGTTAGGGTACGGGTTAGTGTTAGCGTACGGGTTAGGATTAGGGGACGGGTGAGGGTAAGGCTTCGGGTAAGGGTTAGGGTTAGGTTTAGGGTTAGGTTTAGGGTTAGGGTTAGGGGACGGGGACGGTTTAGGGTACAGGTTAGGGTACGACAATGGTTTAGGGTGAACGTAAGTGTTAGGGTACGGGTTAGTGTTAGCGTACGGGTTAGGATTAGGGGACGGGTGAGGGTAAGGCTTAGGGTAAGGGTTAGGTTAGGGTTAGGGTTAGGTTTAGGGTTAGGGTTAGGTGACTGGGACGGGGACGATTTAGGGTACAGTTTAGGGTACGACAACTGTTTAGGGTGAGCGTACGTGTTAGGGTACGGGTTAGTGTTAACGTACGGGTTAGGATTAGGGGACGGGTGAGGGTAAGGTTTCGGGTAAGGGTTAGGTTTAGGGTTAGGGTTAGGGATAAGGGACGGAGACGGTTTAGGATACAGGTTAGGGTACGACAACGGTTTAGTGTGAGCGTACGTGTTATGGCACAGGTTAGTGTTAGCGTACGGGTTAGGATTAGGGGACGCTTGAGGGTAAGGCTTCGGGTAAGTGTTAGGGTTTGGGTTAGGGTTAGTGTTAGGGTTAGGGTTAGGGTTAGGGGACGGGGAAGGTTTAGGGTACAGGTTAGGGTACGACAACGGTTTAGGGGGAGCGTACGTTTTGGGTACGGGTTAGTGTTACCGTACGGTTTAGGATTAGGGGACGGGTGAGGGTAAGGCTTCGGGTAAGGGTTAGGGTTAGGGTTAGGGTTAGGGGATGGGGACGGGGACGGTTTAGGGTACAGGTTAGGGTACGACAACGGTTTAGGGTGAGCGTACGTGTTAGGGTACGTGTTAGTGTTAGCGTACGGGTTAGGATTAGGGGACGGGTGAGGGTAAGGCTTCTGGTAAGGGTTAGGTTTACGGTTAGGGTTAGGGTTAGGGTTAGGGTTAGGGGACGGTTTAGGGTACAGGTTAGGGTACGACAACGGTTTAGGGTGAGCTTACGTGTTAGGGTACGGGTTAGTGTTCACGTACGGGTTAGGATTAGGGGACGGGTGAGGGTAAGGCTTCGGGTAAGGGTTAGGGTTAGTGTTAGGTTTAGGGTTAGGGTTAGGGGACGGGGATGGTTTAGGGTACAGGTTAGGGTACGACAACGGTTTAGGGTGAGCGTACGTGTTAGGGTACGGGTTAGTGTTAGCGTACGGGTTAGGATTAGGGTACGGGTGAGGGTAAGGCTTCGGGTAAGGGTTAGGGTTAGGGTTAGGGTTAGGGTTAGGGGACGGGGACGGGGACGGTTTAGGGTACAGGTTAGGGTACGTCAACGGTTTAGGGTGAGCGTACGGGTTAGGGTACGGGTTAGTGTTAGCGTACGGGTTAGGATTAGGGGAAGGGTGAGGGTAAGGCTTCGGGTAAGGGTTAGGGTTAGGGTTAGGGTTAGGGTTAGGTTTAGGGGACGGGGAAAGTTTAGGGAACAGGTTAGGGTACGACAATGATTTAGGGTGAGCGTACGTGTTAGGGTACGGGTTAGTGTTAGCGTACGGGTTAGGATTAGGGGACGGGTGAGGGTAAGGCTTCGGGTAAGGGTTAGGGTAAGGGTTAGGGTTAGGGTTAGGTTTAGGGGACGGGGACGGTTTAGGGTACAGGTTAGTGTACGAGAACGGTTTAGGGTGAGCGTACGTGTTAGGGTACGTGTTAGTGTTAGCGTAAGGTTTAGGATTAGGGGTCGTGTGAGGGTAAGCCTTCGGGTAAGAGTTAGGGTTAGGGTTAGGGTTAGGGTTAGGGTTAGGGGACGGGGACGGTTTAGGGTACAGGTTAGGGTACGACAACGGTTTAGGGTGAGCGTACGTGTTAGAGTACGGGTTAGTGTTAGCGTACGGGTTAGGAATAGGGGACGGGTGAGGGTAAGGCTTCGGGTAAGGGTTAGGGTTAGTGTTAGTGTTAGGGTTAGGGTTAGGGGACGGGGAAGGTTTAGGGTACATGTTAGGGTACGACAACGGTTTAGGGTGAGCGTACGTGTTAGGGTACGGGTTAGTGTTAGCGTACGGGTTAGGATTAGGGGACGGGTGAGGGTAAGGCTTCGGGAAAGGGTTAGGGTTAGGGTTAGGGTTAGGGTTAGGGGACGGGGACGGGGACGGGCACGGTTTACGGTACAGTTTAGGGTACGACAACGGTTTAGGGTGAACGTACGTGTTAGGGTACGGGTTAGTGTTAGCGTACGGGTTAGGAGTAGGGGACGGGTGAGGGTAAGACTTCGGGTAAAGGTTAGGGTTAGGGTTAGGGTTAGGGTTAGGGGACGGGGACCTTTTAGGGTACACGTTAGGGTACGACAACGGTTTAGGGTGAGCGTACGTGTTAGGGTATGGGTTAGTGTTAGCGTACGGGTTAGGATTAGGTGACGGGTGAGGGTAAGGCTTCGGGTAAGGGTTAGGGTTAGGGTTAGGGTTAGGGCTAGGGTTAGGGGACGGGGACGGTTTAGGGTACAGTTTAGGGTACGACAAAGGTTTAGGGTGAGCGTACGTGTTAGGCTACGGTTTAGTGTTAGCGTACGGGTTAGGATTAGGGGACGGGGAGTGTAAGGCTTCGGGTAAGGGTTAGGGTTAGGTTTAGGGTTAGGGTTAGGGTTAGGGTACGGGGACGGTTTAGGGTACAGGTTAGGGTACGACAACCATTTAGGGTGAGCGTACGTGTTAGGGTACGGGTTAGTGTTAGCGTACGGGTTAGGATTAGGGGAAGGGTGAGGGTAAGGCTTCGGGTAAGGGTTAGGGTTAGGGTTAGGGGACGGGGACGGGGACGGGGACGGGGTCAGTTTAGGGTACACGTTAGGGTACGACAACGGTTTAGGTTGAGCGTATGTGTTAGGGTACAGGTTAGGATTAGGGGACGGGTGAGGGTAAGGCTTCGGGTAAAGGTTAGGGTTAGGGTTAGGGTTAGGGTTAGGGGATGGGGACGGGGACGGTTTAGGGTACAGTTTAGTGTACGTCAACGGTTTAGGGTGAGCGTACGTGTTAGGGTACGGGTTAGTGTTAGTGTACGGGTTAGGATTAGGGGACGGGTGAGGTTAAAGCTTCGGGTAAGTGTTAGGGTTATGTTTAGGGTTAGGGTTAGGGGACGGGGACGGTTTAGGGTACAGGTTAGGGTACGACAACGGTTTAGGGTGAGCGTACGTGTTAGGGTACGGTTTAGTGTTAGCGTACGGGTTAGGATTAGGGGACGGGTGAGGGTAAGGCTTCGGGAAAGGGTTAGGGTTAGGGTTAGGGTTAGGGTTAGGGGACGGGCACGGGGACGGTTTAGGGTACAGATTAGGGTACAATACCGGTTTAGGGTGAGGGTACGTGTTAGGGTACGGGTTAGTGTTAGCGTACGGGTTAGGATTAGGGGACGGGTTAGGGTAAGGCTTCGGGTAAGGGTTAGGGTTAGGGTTAGGGGACGGGGATGGTTTAGGCTACAGGTTAGGGTACGACAACTGTTTAGTGTGAGCGTACGTGTTAGGGTATGGGTTAGTGTTAGCGTACGGGTTAGGATTAGGGGACGGGTGAGGGTAAGGCTTCGGGTAAGGGTTGGGGTTAGGGTTAGGGTTAGAGTTAGGGTTAGGGGACGGGGACGGTTTAGGGTACAGGTTAGGGTATGACAACGGTTTAGGGTGAGCGTAAGTGTTAGGGTATGGGTTAGTGTTAGCGTACGGGTTAGGATTAGGGGACGGGTGAGGGTAAGGTTTCGGGTAAGGGTTAGGGTTAGGGTTAGGATTAGGGTTAGGGTTACGGGACGGGGATGGTTTAGGGTACAGGTAAGGGTACGACAACGGTTTATGGTGAGAGTACGTGTTAAGTTACGGGTTAGTTTAAGCGTACGGGTTAGAATTAGGAGAAGTGTGAGGGTAAGGCTTCGGGTAAGGGTTAGGGTTAGGGTTAGGGTTAGGGTTAGGGGACGGGAACGGGGATGGTTTAGGGTACAGGTTAGTGTACGACAACGGTTTGGGTGAGCGTACGTGTTAGGGTACGGGTTAGTGTTAGCGTACGGGTTAGGATTAGGGGACGGGTGAGGGTAAGGCTTCGGGTAAGAGTTAGGGTTAGGTTTAGGGTTAGGGTTAGGGGACGGGGACGGGGACGGTTTAGGGTACAGGTTAGGGTACGACAACGGTTTAGGGTGAGCGTACGTGTTAGGGTACGGGTTAGTGTTAGCGTACGGGTTAGGATTAGGGGACGGGTGAGTGTAAGGCTTCGGGTAAGGATTAGGGTTAGGGTTAGTGTTAGGGCTAGGGATAGGGGACGGGGACGGTTTAGGGTACAGGTTAGGGTACGACAACGGTTTAGGGTGAGCGTACGTGTTAGGTTACGTGGTAGTGTTAGCGTACGGGTTAGGATTAGGGGACGGGTGAGGGTAAGGCTTCGGGTAAGGCTTAGGGTTAGGGTTAGGTTTAGTGTTAGGGTTAGGTGACGGGGATGGTTTAGGGTACAGGTTAGGGTACGACAACGGTTTAGGGTGAGCGTACGTGTTAGGGTACGGCTTAGTGTTAGCGTACGGGTTAGGATTAGGGGACGGGTGAGTGTAAGGCTTCGGGTAACTGTTAGGGTTAGGGTTAGGGTTAGGGTTAGGGGACGGGGACGGTTTAGGGTACAGGTTAGGTTACGACAACGGTTTAGGGTGAGCGTACATGTTAGTGTATGGTTTAGTGTTAGCGTACGGGTTAGGATTAGGGGACGGGTTAGGGTAAGGCTTCGGGTAAGGGTTAGGGTTAGGGTTAGGGTTATGGTTAGGGGACGGGGATGGTTTAGGGTACAGGTTAGAGTACGACAACGGTTTAGGGTGAGCGTACGTGTTAGGGTACGGTTTAGTGTTAGCGTACGGGTTAGGATTAGGGGACGGGTGAGGGTAAGGCTTCGAGTAAGGGTTAGGGTTAGGGTTATGGTTAGGTTTAGGGGATGGGGACGGTTTAGGGTTCAGGTTAGGGTACGACAACGGTTTAGCGTGAGCGTACGTGTTAGGGTACGTGTTAGTGTTAGCGTACGGTTTAGGATTAGGAGACGGGTGACGGTAAGGCTTCGGGTAAGGGTTAGGGTTAGGGTTAGGGTTAGGGGACGGGGACGGTTTAGGGTACAAGTTAGGATACGACAACGGTTTAGGGTGAGCGTACGTGTTAGGGTACGGGTTAGTGTTAGCGTACGGGTTAGGATTAGGGGACACCTCAGTGTTAGCCTTCGGGTAAGGGTTAGGGTTAGGATTAGGGTTAGGGTTAGGGTTAGGGGACGGGGACGGTTTAGGGTTCAGGTTACGGTACGACAACGGTTTAGGGTGAGCGTACGTGTTAGGGTATGGGTCAGTGTTAGCGTACGGGTTAGGATTAGGGGACGGGTGAGGGTAAGGCTTCGGGTAAGGGTTAGGGTTAGGTTTAGGGTAAGGGTTAGGGGACAGGGACGGTTTAGGGTACAAGTTAGGGTACGTCAACGGTTTAGGGTGAGCGTACGTGTTAGGGTACGGGTTAGTGTTAGCGTAAGGGTGAGGATTAGGTGACGGGTGTGTGTAAGGCTTCGGGTAAGGGTTAGGGTTAGGATTAGGGTTAGGGTTAGGATTAGGGGACGGGGACGGTTTAGGGTACAGGTTAGGGTACGACAACGGTTTAGGGTGAGCGTACGTGTTAGGGTACGGGTTAGTGTTAGCGTACGGGTTAGGATTAGGGGACGGGTGAGTGTAAGGCTTCGGGAAAGGGTTAGGGTTAGGGTTATGTTTAGGGTTAGGGGACGGGCACGGGGACGGTTTAGGGTACAGGTTAGGGTACGACAGTGGTTTAGGGTGAGGGTACGTGTTAGGGTACGGGTTAGTGTTAGCGTTTGGGTTAGGATTAGGGGACGGGTGAGGGTAAGGCTTCGGGTAAGGGTTAGGGTTAGGTTTAGGGTTAGGGTTAGGCTTAGGGGACGGGGACGGTTTAGGGTACAGGTTAGGGTATGACAACGGTTTAGGGTGAGCGTACGTGTTAGGGTACGGGTTAGTGTTAGCGTACGGGTTAGGATTAGGGGACGGGTGAGGGTAAGGCTTCGGGTAAGTGTTAGGGTCATGGTTAGGGTTAGGGTTAGGGTTAGGGTACGGTGACGGTTCAGGGTACAGGTTAGGGTACGACAACGGTTTAAGGTGACCGTACATGTTAGGCTATGGGTTAGTGTTAGCGTACGGGTTAGGATTAGGGGACGGGTGAGTGTAAGGCTTCGGGTAAAGGTTCGGGTTAGGTTTAGGGTTAGGGTTAAGGGACGGGGACGGGGATGGTTTAGGGTACAGGTTAGGGTACGACAACGGTTTAGGGTGAGCGTACGTGTTAGGGTACGGATTAGTGTTAGCGTACGGGTTAGGACTAGGGGACAGGTGAGTGTAAGTCTTCGGGTAAGGGTTAGGGTTAGTGTTAGGGTTAGGGTTAGGGTTAGGGGACGTGGTCGGTTTAGGGTACAGGTTAGGGTACGTCAACGGTTCAGGGTGAGCGTACGTGTTAGGGTACGGGTCAGTGTTAGCGTACGGGTTAGGATTAGGGGACGGGTGAGGGTAAGGCTTCGGGTAAGGGTTAGGGTTAGGGTTAGGGTTAGGGTTAGGCTTAGGGGACGGGGACGGTTTAGGGTACAGGTTAGGGTACGACAACGGCTTAGGGTGAGCGTACGTGTTAGGGTACGGTTTAGTGTTAGCGTACGGGTTAGGATAAGGGGACGGGTGAGGGTAAGGCTTCAGGTAAGGTTTAGGGTTAGGGTTAGGTTTGGGGTTAGGGTTAGGGGACGGGAAAGGTGTAGGGTACATTTTAGGGTACGACAACGGTTTAGGGTGAGCGTACGTGTTAGGGTACGAGTTAGTGTTAGCGTACGGGTTAGGATTAGGGGACGGGTGAGGGTAAGGCTTCGGGTAAGTGTTAGGGTTAGGGTTAGGGTTAGGGTTAGGGTTAGCGGACGGGGACGGTTTAGGGTACATGTTAGGGTACGACAACGATTTAGGGTGAGCGTAGGTGTTAGGGTACGGATTAGTGTTAGCGTACGGGGTAGGATTAGGGGACGGGTGAGGGTAAGGCTTCGGATAAGGGTTAGGGTTAGGGTTAGGGTTAGGGTTAGGGGACGGGGACGGTTTAGGGTACAGGTTAGGGTACGACAACAGTTTAGGTTGAGCGTACATGTTAGGGTACGGGTTAGTGTTAGCGTACGGGTTAGGATTAGGGGATGAGAGAGGGTAAGGCTTCGGGTAAAGGTTAGGGTTAGGGTTAGGGTTAGAGTTTGGGTTAGGGGACGGGGACGGTTTAGGGTACAGGTTAGGGTACGACAACGGTTTAGGGTGAGCGTACGTGTTAGTGTACGGGTTAGTGTTAGCGTACGGGTTAGGATTAGGGGACGGGTGAGGGTAAGGCTTCGGGTAAGGGTTAGGGTTAGTGTTAGGGTAAGGGTTAGGGGAAAGGGACGGTTTAGGGTACAGGTTAGGGTACGTCAACGGTTTAGGGTGAGCGTACGTGTTAGGGTACGGGTTAGTGTTAGCGTACGGGTTAGGATTAGGGGACGGGTGAGTGTAAGTCTTCGGGTAAAGGTTAGGGTTAGTGTTAGGGTTAGGGTTAGGGGACGGGAATGGGGACGGTTTAGGGTACAGGTTAGAGTACGACAACGGTTTAGGGTGAGCGTACCTGTTAGGGTACAGGTTAGTGTTAGCGTACGGGTTAGGATTAGGGGACGGGTGAGTGTAAGGCTTCGGGTAAGGGTTAGGGTTAGGGTTAGGGTTAGGGTTAGGGTTAGGGGATGGGGACGGTTTAGGGTACAATTTAGGGTACGACAAAGTTTAGGGTGAGCGTACGTGTTAGGGTACGGGTTAGTGTTAGCGTACGGGTGAGGATTAGGGGACGGGTGAGTGTAAGGCTTCGGGTAAGGGTTAGGGTTAGGGTTAGGGTTAGGGTTAGGGTTAGGGTTAGGGGACGGGGACGGTTTAGGGTACAGGTTAGTGTACGACAACGGTTTAGGGTGAGCGTACGTGTTAGGGTACGGGTTAGTGTTAGCGTACGGGTGAGGATTAGGGGACGTGTGAGTGTAAGGCTTCTGGTAAGGGTTAGGGTGAGGTTTAGGGTTAGGGTTAGGGTTAGGGGACGGGGACGGTTTAGGGTACAGGTTAGGTTACGACAACGGTTTAGGGTGAGCGTACGTGTTCTGGTACGTGTTAGTGTTAGCGTACGGGTTAGGATTAGGGGACGTGTGAGGGTAAGGCTTCGGGAAAGGGTTAGGGTTAGGGTTAGGTTTAGGGTTAGGGGACGGGCACGGGGACGGTTTAGGGTACAGGTTAGGGTACGACAACGGTTTAGGGTGAGGGTACGTGTTAGGGTACGGGTTAGTGTTAGCGTACGGGTTGGGATTAGGGGACGGGTGAGGGTCAGGCTTCGGGTAAGGGTTACGGTTAGGGTTAGGGTTAGGGTTAGGGTTAGGGGACGGGGACGGCTTAGGGTATAGGTTAGGGTACGACAACGGTTTAGGGTGAGCATACGTGTTAGGGTATGGGTTAGTATTAGCGTACGGGTTAGGATTAGGGGACGGGTGAGGTTAAGGCTTCGGGTAAGGGTTAGGGTTTGGGTTAGAGTTAGGTTTAGGGTTAGGGTTAGGGGACGGGGACGGTTTAGGGTACAGGTTAGGGTACGACAACGGTTTAGGGTGAGCGTACGTGTTAGGGTACGGGTTAGTGTTAGCGTACGGGTTAGGATTAGGGGACGGGTGAGGGTAAGACTTCGGGTAAGGTTTAGGGATAGGGTTAGGGTTAGGGTTAGGGTTAGGGGACGCGACAGTTATGATTTACGGTACAGGTTAAGGTAAGACCACTGTTTAGGGTGAGCGTACGTGTTAGGGTACGGGTTAGTGTTAGCGTACGGTTTAGGATTAGGGGACGGTTGAGGGTAAGGCTTCGGGTAAAGGTTAGGGTTAGGGATAGGGTTAGGGTTAGGGTTAGGGTTAGGGGACGGGGACGGTTTAGGGTACATGTTAGGGTACGACAATGGTTTAGGTTGAGCGTACGTGTTAGGGTACGTGTTAGTGTTAGCGTACGGGTTAGGATTAGGGGACGTGTGAGTGTAAGGCTTCGGGTAAGGGTTAGGGTTAAGGTTTAGGGTTAGGGTTAGGGGACGGGGACGGGACGGTTTAGGGTACAGGTTAGGGTACGACAATGGTTTAGGGTGAGCGTACGTGTTAGGGTACGGGTTACTGTTAGCGTACGGGTTAGGATTAGGGGACGGGTGAGGGTAAGGCTTTGGGTAATGGTTAGGGTTAGGTTTAGGGTAAGGGTTAGGGGACGGGGACAGTTTAGGGTACAGGTTAGGGTACGACAACGGTTTAGGGTGAGCGTACGTGATAGGGTACGGGTTAGTGTTAGCGTACGGTTTAGGATTAGGGGACGGGTGAGGGTAAGGCTTCAGGTAAGGGTTAGGGTTAGGGTTAGGGTTAGGGTTAAGGGACATGGACGGGGACGGTTTAGAGTACAGGTTAGGGTACGTCAACGGTTTAGGGTGAGCGTACGTGTTAGTGTACGGGTTAGTGTTAGCGTACGGGTTAGGATTAGGGGAAGGGTGAGGGTCAGGCTTCGGGTAAGGCTTAGGGTTAGGGTTAGGGTTAGGATTAGGGTTAGGGGACGGGGAAGTTTTAGGGAACAGGTTAGGGTACGACAATGGTTTAGGGTGAGCGTACGTGTTAGGGTACGGGTTAGTGTTAGCGTACGGGTTAGGATTAGGGGATGGGTGAGGGTAAGGCTTCGGGTAAGTGTTAGGGTTAGGGTTAGGGTTAGGTTTAGGGGACGGGGACGGTTTAGGGTACAGGTTAGGGTACGACAACAGTTTAGGGTGAGCGTACGTGTTAGGGTATGTGTTAGTGTTTGCGTACGGGTTAGGAATAGGGGACGGGTGAGGGTAAGGCTTCGGGTAAGGGTTAGGGTTAGGGGACGGGGACGGGGAAGTTTTAGGGAACAGGTTAGGGTACGACAATGGTTTAGGGTGAGCGTACGTGTTAGGGTACGGTTTAGTGTTAGCGTACGGGTTAGGATTAGGGGACGGGTGAGGGTAAGGCTTCGGGTAAGGTTTAGGGTTAGGGTTAGGGTTAGGGTTAAGGGACGGGCACGGGGACGGTTTAGGGTACAGGTTAGGGTACGACAACGGTTTAGGTTGAGCGTAAGTGTTAGGGTACGGGTTAGTGTTAGCGTAGGGGTTAGGATTAGGGGACGGGTGAGGGTAAGACTTCGGGTAAGGGTTAGGGTTAGGGATAGGGTTAGGGGACGGGGACAGTTATGATTTACGGTGCAGGTTAGGGTACGACCACTGTTTAGGGTGAGCGTACGTGTTAGGGTATGGTTTAGTGTTAGCGTACGGGTTAGGATTAGGGGACGGTTGAGGATAAGGCTTCGGGTAAGGGTTAGGGTTAGGGTTAGGGTTAGGGTTAGGGTTACGGGACGGGGACGGTTTAGGGTACAGGTTAGGGTACGACAATGGTTTAGGGTGAGCGTACGTGTTAGGGTACGTGTTAGTGTTAGCGTACGGGTTAGGATTAGGGGACGGGTGAGGGTAAGGCTTCGGGTAAGGGTTAGGGTTAAGGTTATGTTTAGGGTTAGGGGACGGGGACGGTTTAGGGTACAGGTTAGGGTATGACAAAGGTTTAGGGTGAGCGTACGTGTTAGGGTAAGGGGTAGTGTTAGCCTACGGGTTAGGATTAGGGGACGGGTGAGGGTAAGGCTTCGGGTAAGGGTTAGGGTTAGGGTTAGGGTTACGGTTAGGGTTAGGGGACGGGGACGGTTTAGGGTACAGGTTAGGGTACGACAACGGTTTAGGGTGAGCGTACGTGTTAGGGTACGGGTTTGTGTTAGCGTACGGGTTAGGATTAGGGGACGGGTGAGGGTAAGACTTCGGGTAAGGGTTAGGGTTAGGGTTAGGGTTAGGGTTAGGGGACGGGGACTGTTATGATTTACGGTACAGGTTAGGGTACGACCACTGTTTAGGGTGAGCGTACGTGTTAGGGTATGGGTTAGTGTTAGCGTACGGGTTAGGATTAGGGGACGGTTGAGGATAAGGCTTCGGGTAAGGGTTAGGGTTAGGGTTAGGGTTAGGGTTAGGGTTACGGGACGGGGACGGTTTAGGGTACAGGTTAGGGTACGACAATGGTTTAGGGTGAGCGTACGTGTTAGGGTACGTGTTAGTGTTAGCGTACGGGTTAGGATTAGGGGACGGGTGAGGGTAAGGCTTCGGGTAAGGGTTAGGGTTAAGGTTATGTTTAGGGTTAGGGGACGGGGACGGTTTAGGGTACAGGTTAGGGTACGACCACGGTTTAGGGTGAGCGTACGTGTTACGGTACGGGTTAGTGTTAGCGTACGGGTTAGGATTAGGGGACGCGTGAGGGTACGGTTTCGGGTAAGAGTTACGGTTAGGGTTAGGGTTAGGGTTAAGGGACGGAGACGGTTTAGGATACAGGTTAGGGTACGACAACGGTTTAGTTTGAGCGTACGTGTTAGGGCATGGGTGAGTGTTAGCGTACGGTTTAGGATTAGGGGACGGGTTAGGGTAAGGCTTCGGGTAAGTGTTAGGGTTAGGGTTAGGGTTAGGGGACGGGGACGGTTTAGGGTAGAGGTTAGGGTACGAAAACGGTTTAGGGTGAGCGTACGTGTTAGGGTACGGGTTAGTGTTAGCGTACGGGTTAGGATTAAGGGACGGGTGAGGGTAAGGCTTCGGGTAAGGGTTAGGATTAGTGTTAGGGTTAGGGTTAGGGGATGGGGACGGGGACGGTTTAGGGTACAGGTTAGGGTACGACAACAGTTTAGGGTGAGCGTACGTGTTAGGGTACGGGTTACTGTTAGCGTACGGGTTAGGATTAGGGGACGGGTGAGGGTAAGGCTTTGGGTAAGGGTTAGGGTTAGGTTTAGGGTAAGGGTTAGGGGACGGGGACAGTTTAGGGTACAGGTTAGGTTACGACAACGGTTTAGGGTGAGCGTACGTGATAGGGTACGGGTTAGTGTTAGCGTACGGGTTAGGATTAGGGGACGGGTGAGGGTAAGGCTTCAGGTAAGGGTTAGGGTTAGGGTTAGGGTTAGGGTTAAGGGACATGGACGGGGACGGTTTAGAGTACAGGTTAGGGTACGTCAACGGTTTAGGGTGAGCGTACGTGTTAGTGTACGGGTTAGTGTTAGCGTACGGGTTAGGATTAGGGGAAGGGTGAGGGTCAGGCTTCGGGTAAGGCTTAGGGTTAGGGTTAGGGTTAGGATTAGGGTTAGGGGACGGGGAAGTTTTAGGGAACAGGTTAGGGTACGACAATGGTTTAGGGTGAGAGTACGTGTTAGGGTACGGGTTAGTGTTAGCGTACGGGTTAGGATTAGGGGATGGGTGAGGGTAAGGCTTCGGGTAAGTGTTAGGATTAGGGTTAGGGTTAGGTTTAGTGGACGGGGACAGTTTAGGGTACAGGTTAGGGTACGACAACAGTTTAGGGTGAGCGTACGTGTTAGGGTATGTGTTAGTGTTTGCGTACGGGTTAGGAATAGGGGACGGGTGAGGGTAAGGCTTCGGGTAAGGTTTAGGGTTAGGGGATGGGGACGGGGACGGTTTAGGGTACAGGTTAGGGTACGACAATGGTTTAGGGTGAGCGTACGTGTTAGGGTACGGTTTAGTGTTAGCGTACGGGTTAGGATTAGGGGACGGGTGAGGGTAAGGCTTCGGGTAAGGGTTAGGGTTAGGGATAGGGTTAGGGGACGGGGACAGTTATGATTTACGGTACAGGTTAGGGTACGACCACTGTTTAGGGTGAGCGTACGTGTTAGGGTATGGTTTAGTGTTAGCGTACGGGTTAGGATTAGGGGACGGTTGAGGATAAGGCTTCGGGTAAGGGTTAGGGTTAGGGTTAGGGTTAGGGTTAGGGTTACGGGACGGGGACGGTTTAGGGTACAGGTTAGGGTACGACAATGGTTTAGGGTGAGCGTACGTGTTAGGGTACGTGTTAGTGTTAGCGTACGGGTTAGGATTAGGTGACGGGTGAGGGTAAGGCTTCGGGTAAGGGTTAGGGTTAAGGTTATGTTTAGGGTTAGGGGACGGGGATGGTTTAGGGTACAGGTTAGGGTACGACAAAGGTTTAGGGTGAGCGTACGTGTTAGGGTAAGGGGTAGTGTTAGCCTACGGGTTAGGATTAGGGGACGGGTGAGCGTAAGGCTTCGGGTAAGGGTTAGGGTTAGGGTTAGGGTTAGGGTTAGGGGACGGGGACAGTTATGATTTACGGTACAGGTTAGGGTACGACCACTGTTTAGGGTGAGCGTACGTGTTAGGGTATGGGTTAGTGTTAGCGTACGGGTTAGGATTAGGGGACGGGTGAGGGTAAGGCTTCGGTTAAGGGTTAGGGTTAAGGTTATGTTTAGGGTTAGGGGACGGGGACGGTTTAGGGTACAGGTTAGGGTACGACCACGGTTTAGGGTGAGCGTACGTGTTAGGGTACGGGTTAGTGTTAGCGTACGGGTTAGGATTAGGGGACGCGTGAGGGTACGGTTTCGGGTAAGAGTTACGGTTAGGGTTAGGGTTAGGGTTAAGGGACGGAGACGGTTTAGGATACAGGTTAGGGTACGACAACGGTTTAGTTTGAGCGTACGTGTTAGGGCATGGGTGAGTGTTAGCGTACGGGTTAGGATTAGGGGACGGGTTAGGGTAAGGCTTCGGGTAAGTGTTAGGGTTAGGGTTAGGGTTAGGGGACGGGGACGGTTTAGGGTAGAGGTTAGGGTATGAAAACGGTTTAGGGTGAGCGTACGTGTTAGGGTACGTGTTAGTGTTAGCGTACGGGTTAGGATTAAGGGACGGGTGAGGGTAAGGCTTCGGGTAAGGGTTAGGTTTAGGGTTAGGGTTAGGGTTAGGGTTAGGGGACGGGGACGGTTTAGGGTGCAGGTTAGTGTACGACAACGGTTTAGGGTGAGCGTACGTTTTAGGGTACGAGTTAGTGTTAGCGTACGGTTTAGGATTAGGGGACGGGTGAGGGTAAGGCTTCGGGTAAGGGTTAGGATTAGTGTTAGGGTTAGGGTTAGGGGATGGGGACGGGGACGGTTTAGGGTACAGGTTAGAGTACGACAACAGTTTAGGGTGAGCGTACGTGTTAGGGTACGGGTTACTGTTAGCGTACGGGTTAGGATTAGGGGACGGGTGAGGGTAAGGCTTTGGGTAAGGGTTAGGGTTAGCTTTAGGGTAAGGGTTAGGGGACGGGGACAGTTTAGGGTACAGGTTAGGGTACGACAACGGTTTAGGGTGAGCGTACGTGATAGGGTACGGGTTAGTGTTAGCGTACGGGTTAGGATTAGGGGACGGGTGAGGGTAAGGCTTCAGGTAAGGGTTAGGATTAGGGTTAGGGTTAGGGTTAAGGGACATGAACGGGGACGGTTTAGAGTACAGGTTAGGGTACGTCAACGGTTTAGGGTAAGCGTACGTGTTAGTGTACGGGTTAGTGTTAGCGTACGGGTTAGGATTAGGGGAAGGGTGAGGGTCAGGCTTCGGGTAAGGCTTAGGGTTAGGGTTAGGGTTAGGATTAGGGTTAGGGGACGGGGAAGTTTTAGGGAACAGGTTAGGGTACGACAATGGTTTAGGGTGAGCGTACGTGTTAGGGTACGGGTTAGTGTTAGCGTACGGGTTAGGATTAGGGGATGGGTGAGGGTAAGGCTTCGGGTAAGTGTTAGGGTTAGGGTTAGGGTTAGGTTTAGGGGACGGGGACGGTTTAGGGTACAGGTTAGGGTACGACAACAGTTTAGGGTGAGCGTACGTGTTAGGGTATGTGTTAGTGTTTGCGTACGGGTTAGGAATAGGGGACGGGTGAGGGTAAGGCTTCGGGTAAGGGTTAGGGTTAGGGGACGGGGACGGGGACGGTTTAGGGTACAGGTTAGGGTACGACAATGGTTTAGGGTGAGCGTACGTGTTAGGGTACGGTTTAGTGTTAGCGTACGGGTTAGGATTAGGGGACGGGTGAGGGTAAGGCTTCGGGTAAGGTTTAGGGTTAGGGTTAGGGTTAGGGTTAAGGGACGGGCACGGGGACGTTTTAGGGTACAGGTTAGGGTACGACAACGGTTTAGGTTGAGCGTAAGTGTTAGGGTACGGGTTAGTGTTAGCGTAGGGGTTAGGATTAGGGGACGGGTGAGGGTAAGACTTCGGGTAAGGGTTAAGGTTAGGGATAGGGTTAGGGGACAGGGACGGTTTAGGATACAGGTTAGGGTACGACAACGGTTTAGGGTGAGCGTACGTGTTAGGGTACGGGTTAGTGTTAGCGTACGGGTTAGGATTAGGGGACGGGTGAGGGTAAGGCTTCGGGTAAGGTTTAGGGTTAGGGTTAGGGTTAGGGTTAGGGTTAGGTGACGGGGATGGGGACGATTTAGGGTACAGTTTAGGGTACGACAACGGTTTAGTGTGAGCATACGTGTTAGGGTACGGGTTAGTGTTAGCGTACGGGTTAGGATTAGGGGAAGGGTGAGGGTAAGGATTCGGGTAAGGGTTAGGGTTAGGGTTAGGGTTAGGGTTAAGGGACGGAGACGGTTTAGGATACAGGTTAGGGTACGACAACGGTTTAGTGTGAGCGTACGTGTTAGGGCACAGGTTAGTGTTAGCGTACGGGTTAGGATTAGGGGACGGGTGAGGGTAAGTCTTCGGGTAAGTGTTAGGGTTAGGGTTAGGGTTAGGGTTAGGGTTAGCGGACGGGGACGGGGACAGGGACGGTTTAGGGTACAGTTTAGGGTACGACAACGGTTTAGGGTGAGCGTACGTGTTAGGGTACGTGTTAGTGTTAGCGTACGGGTTAGGATTAGGGGACGGTAGAGGGTAAGGCTTCGGGTAAGGGTTAGGGTTAGGGTTAGGATTAGGGTTAGGGGACGGGGACGGTTTAGGGTACAGGTTAGGGTACGACAAAGGTTTAGGGTGAGCGTACGTGTTAGGCTATGGTTTAGTGTTAGCGTACGGGTTAGGATTAGGGGACGGGTGAGGGTAAGGCTTCGGGTAAGGGTTAGGGTTAGGGTTAGGGTTAGGGTGAGGGTTAGGGTACGGGGACGGTTTAGGGTACAGGTTAGGGTACGACAACGGTTTAGGGTGAGCGTACGTGTTAGGGTACGGGTTAGTGTTAGCGTACGGGTTAGGATAAGGGGACGGGTGACGGTAAGGCTTCGGGTAAGGCTTAGGGTTAGGGTTAGGGTTAGGGAACGGGGACGGTTTAGGGTACAGTTTAGGCTACGACAACGGTTTAGGGTGAGCGTACGTGTTAGGGTACGTGTTAGTGTTAGCGTACGGGTTAGGATTAAGTGACGGGTGAGGGTAAGGCTTCGGGTAAGTGTTAGGGTTAGGGTTAGGGGACGGGGACGGTGACGGGGACGGGGACGGTTTAGGGTACAGGTTAGGGTACGACAACGGATTAGGGTGATTGTACGTGTTAGGGTATGGGTTAGTGTTAGCGTACGGGTTAGGATTAGGGGACGGGTGAGGGTAAGGCTTTGGGTAAAGTTTAGGGATAGGGTTAGGGTTAGGGGACGGGGACGGGAACGGGGACGGTTTAGGGTACAGTTTAGGGTACGACAACGGTTTAGGGTGAGCGTACGTGTTAGGGTACGGTTTAGTGTTAGCGTACGGGTGAGGATTAGGGGACGGGTGAGGATAAGGCTTCGGGTAAGGGTTAGGGTTATGGTTAGTGTTAGGGTTAGGGTTTGGGGACGGGGACGGTTTAGGGTACAGGTTAGGGTACGACAACGGTTTAGGCAGAGCGTACGTGTTAGGGTACGGGTTAGTGTTAGCATACGGGTTACGATTAGGGGACGGGTGAGGGTAAGGCTTCGGGAAAGGGTTAGGGTTAGGGTTAGGGTTAGGGTTAGGGGACGGGCACGGGGACGGTTTAGGGTACAGGTTAGGGTACGACACCGGTTTAGGGTGAGGGTACGTGTTAGGGTACGGGTTAGTGTTAGCGTACGGGTTAGGATTAGGGGACGGGTTGGGGTAAGGCTTCGGGTAAGGGTTAGGGTTAGGGTTAGGGTTAGGGTTAGGGTTAGGGGACGGGGACGGTTTAGGCTACAGGTTAGGGTACGACAACGGTTTAGGGTGAGCGTACGTGTTAGGGTATGGGTTAGTGTTAGCGTACGGGTTAGGATTAGGGGACGGGTGAGGGTAAGGCTTCTGGTAAGGGTTTGGGTTAGGGTTAGGGTTAGGGTTAGGGGACGGGCACGGGGACGGTTTAGGGTACAGGTTAGGGTACGACAACGGTTTAGGGTGAGCGTACGTGTTAGGGTATGGGTTAGTGTTTGCGTACGGGTTAGGAATAGGGGACGGGTGAGGGTAAGGCTTGGGGTAAGGGTTAGGGTTAGGGTTAGGGTTAGGGGACGGGGACGGGGACGGTTTAGGGTACAGGTTAGGGTACGACAACGGTTTAGGGTGAGCGTTCGTGTTAGGGTACGGGTTAGTGTTAGCGTAAGGGTGAGGATTAGGGGACGGGTGAGGGTAAGGCTTCGGGAAAGGGTTAGGGTTAGGGTTAGGGTTAGGGTTAAGGGACGGGGACGGGGACGGTTTAGTGTACAGGTTAGGGTACGACAATGGTTTAGGTTGAGCGTAAGTGTTAGGGTACGTGTTAGTGTTAGCGTACGGGTTAGGATTAGGGGACGGGTGAGGGTAAGACTTCGGGTAAGGGTTAGGGTTAGGGATAGGGTTAGGGGACGGGGACGGTTTAGGATACAGGTTAGGGTACGACAACGGTTTAGGGTGAGCGTACGTGTTAGGGTACGGTTTAGTGTTAGCGTAGGGGTTAGGATTAGGGGACGGGTGAGGGTAAGGCTTCGGGTAAGGGTTAGGGTTAGGGTTAGAGTTAGGGTTAGGGTTAGGGGACGGGGACGGTTTAGGGTACAGGTTAGTGTACGACAACGGTTTAGTGTGAGCGTACGTGTTAGGGCACAGGTTAGTGTTAGCGTACGGGTTAGGATTAGGGGACGGGTGAGGGTAAGGCTTCGGGTAAGTGTTAGGGTCAGGGTTAGGGTTAGGGTTAGGGTTAGGGTTAGGGGACGGGGACGGTTTAGGGTAGAGGTTAGGGTACGACAACGGTTTAGTGTGAGCGTACGTGTTAGGGTACGGGTTAGTGTTAGCGTACGGGTTAGGATTAGGGGACGGGTGAGGGTAAGTCTTCGGGTAAGGGTTAGGGTTAGGGTTAGGGTTAGGGTTAGGGTTAGGGGGCGGGGACGGTTTAGGGTACAGGTTAGGGTACGACAACGGTTTAGGGTGAGCGTACGTTTTGCGTACGGGTTAGTGTTAGCGTACGGTTTAGGATTAGGGAACGGGTGAGGGTAAGGCTTCGGGTAAGGGTTAGGGTTAGGGTTAGGGTTAGGGGATGGGGACGGTGACGGTTTAGGGTACAGGTTAGGGTACGACAACAGTTTAGGGTGAGCGTACGTTTTAGGGTACGGGTTAGTGTTAGCGTACGGGTTAGGATTATGGGACGGGTGAGGGTAACGTTTCGGGTAAGTGTTAGGGTTAGGGTTAGGGTTAGGGGACGGGGACGGTTTGGGGTACAGGTTAGGGTACGACAATGGTTTAGGGTGAGCGTACGTGTTAGGGTACGGGTTAGTGTTAGCGTACGGGATAGGATTAGGGGACGGGTGAGGGTAAGGCTTTGGGTAAGGGTTAGGGTTAGGGTTATGGTTAGGGTTAGGGTTAGGGGACGGGGACAGGGACGGTTTAGGGTACAGGTTAGGGTAGGACAACGGTTTAGGGTGAGCGTACATGTTAGTGTATGGTTTAGTGTTAGCGTACGGGTTAGGATTAGGGGACGGGTTAGGGTAAGGCTTCGGGTAAGGGTTAGGGTTAGGCTTAGGGTTATGGTTAGGGGACGGGGACGGTTTAGGGTACAGGTTAGGGTACGACAACGGTTTAGGGTGAGCGTAGGTGTTAGGGTACGGATTAGTGTTAGCGTACGTGTTAGGATTAAGGGATGGGTGAGGGTAAGGCTTCGGGTAAGGGTTAGGGTTAGGGTTAGGGTTGGGGTTAGAGTTAGGGGACGGGGACGGTGTAGGGTACATTTTAGGGTACGACAACGGTTTAGGGTGAGCATACGTGTTAGGGTACGAGTTAGTGTTAGCGTACGGGTTAGGATTAGGGGACGGGTGAGGGTAAGGCTTCGGGTAAGTGTTAGGGTTAGGTTTAGGGTTAGGGTTAGAGGACGGGGACGGTTTAGGGTACATGTTAGGGTACGACAACGATTTAGGGTGAGCGTAGGTGTTAGGGTACGGATTAGTGTTAGCGTACGGGTTACGATTAGGGGACGGGTGAGGGTAAGGCTTCGGGTAAGGGTTAGGGTTAGGGTTAGGGTTAGGGTTAGGGGACGGGGACGGTTTAGGGTACAGCTTAGGGTAGGACAACAGTTTAGGTTGAGCGTACATGTTAGGGTACGGGTTAGTGTTAGCGTACGGGTTAGGATTAGGGGATGGGTGAGGGTAAGGCTTCGGGTAAAGGTTAGGGTTAGGGTTAGGGTTAGAGTTAGTGTTAGGGGACGGGGACGGTTTAGGGTACAAGTTAGGGTACGTCAACGGTTTAGGGTGAGCGTACGTGTTAGGGTACGGGTTAGTGTTAGCGTACGGGTGAGGATTAGGGGACGGCTGTGTGTAAGGCTTCGGGTAAGGGTTAGGGTTAGGATTAGGGTTAGGGTTAGGATTAGGGGACGGGGACGGTTTAGGGTACAGGTTAGGTTACGACAACGGTTTAGGGTGAGCGTACGTGTTAGGGTACGGGTTAGTGTTAGCGTACGGGTTAGGATTAGGGGACGGGTGAGGGTAAGGCTTCGGGAAAGGGTTAGGGTTAGGGTTAGGTTTAGGGTTAGGGGACGGGCACGGAGACGGTTTAGGGTACAGGTAAGGGTACGACAATGGTTTAGGGTGAGGGTACGTGTTAGGGTATGGTTTAGTGTTAGCGTACGGGTTAGGATTAGGGAAAGGGTGAGGGTAAGGCTTCGGGTAAGTGTTAGCGTTAGGGTTAGGGTTAGGGTTAGGGGACGGGGACAGTTTAGGGTACAGGTTAGGGTACGACAATGGTTTAGGGTGAGCGTACGTGTTAGGGTACGGGTTAGTGTTAGCGTACGGGTTAGGATTAGGGGACGGGTGAGGGTAAGGCTTCGGGTAAGGGTTAGGGTTAGGGGACGGGGACGGTTTAGGGTACAGGTTAGGGTACGACAACGGATTAGGGTGAGCGTACGTGTTAGGGTATGGGTTAGTGTTAGCGTACGGGTTAGGAATAGGGGACGGGTGAGGGTAAGGCTTTGGGTAAAGTTTAGGGTTAGGGTTAGGGTTAGGGGACGGGGACGGGAACGGGGACGGTTTAGGGTACAGTTTAGGGTACGACAACGGTTTAGGGTGAGCGTACGTGTTAGGGTACGGTTTAGTGTTAGCGTACGGGTGAGGATTAGGGGAAGGGTGAGGATAAGGCTTCGGGTAAGGTTTAGGGTTATGTTTAGTGTTAGGGTTAGGGTTAGGGGACGGGGACGGTTTAGGGTACAGGTTAGGGTACGACACCGGTTTAGGGTGAGGGTACGTGTTAGGGTATGGTTTAGTGTTAGCGTACGGGTTAGGATTAGGGGACGGGTTAGGGTAAGGCTTCGGGTAAGGGTTAGGGTTAGGGTTAGGGTTAGGGGACGGGGACGGGGACGGTTTAGGCTACAGGTTAGGGTACGACAATGGTTTAGGGTGAGCGTACGTGTTAGGGTACGGGTTAGTGTTAGCGTACGGGTTAGGATTAGGGGACGGGTGAGGGTAAGGCTTCGGGTAAGGGTTAGGGTTAGGGTTAGGTTTAGGGTTAGGGTTAGGGGACGTGGACGGTTTAGGGTACAGGTTAGGGTACGACAAAGGTTTAGGGTGAGCGTACGTGTTAGGCTACGGTATAGTTTTAGCGTACGGGTTAGGATTAGGGGACGGGTGAGGGTAAGCCTTCGGGTAAGGGTTAGGGTTAGGGTTAGGGTTAGGGTTAGGGTTAGGGTACGGGGACGGTTTAGGGTACAGGTTAGGGTACGACAACGATTTAGGGTGAGCGTACGTGTTAGGGTACGTGTTAGTGTTAGCGTACGGGTTAGGATTAGGGGACGGGTGACGGTAAGGCTTCGGGTAAGGGTTAGGGTTAGGGTTAGGGTTAGGGTTAGGGTTAGGGGACGGGGACGGTTTAGGGTACAGGTTAGGGTACGACAACGGTTTAGGGTGAGCGTACGTGTTAGGGTACGGGTTAGTGTTAGCGTACGGGTGAGGATTAGGGGACGGGGGAGGGTAAGGCTTCGGGTAAGGGTTAGGGTTAGGGTTAGGGTTAGGGTTAGGTTTAGGGGATGGGGACGGTATAGGGTACATGTTAGGGTACGCCAACGGTTTAGGGTGAGCGTACGTGTTAGGGTACGGGTTAGTGTTAGCGTACGGGTTAGGATTAGGGGACGGGTGAGGGTAAGGCTTCGGGAAAGGGTTAGGGTTAGGGTTAGGGTTAGGGTTAAGGGACGGGGACGGGGACGGTTTAGTGTACAGGTTAGGGTACGACAACGGTTTAGGTTGAGCGTAAGTGTTATGGTACGGGTTAGTGTTAGCGTACGGGTTAGGATTAGGGGACGGGTGAGGGTAAGACTTCGGGTAAGGGTTAGGGTTAGGGATAGGGTTAGGGGACGGGGACGGTTCAGGATACAGGTTAGGGTACGACAACGGTTTAGGGTGAGCGTACGTGTTAGGGTACGGTTTAGTGTTAGCGTATGGGTTAGGATTAGGGGACGGGTGAGGGTAAGGCTTCGGGTAAGGGTTAGGGTTAGGGTTAGGGTTAGGTTTAGGGTTAGGGGATGGGGACGGGGACGGTTTAGGGTACAGGTTAGGGTACGACAACGGTTTAGGGTGAGCGTACGTGTTAGGGTACGGGTTAGTGTTAGCGTACGGGTTAGGATTAGGGGACGGGTGAGGGTAAGGCTTCGGGTAAGGGTTAGGGTTAGGTTTAGGGTAAGGGTTAGGGGACAGGGACGGTTTAGGGTACAAGTTAGGGTACGTCAACGGTTTAGGGTGAGCGTACGTGTTAGGGTACGGGTTAGTGTTAGCGTAAGGGTGAGGATTAGGTGACGGGTGTGTGTAAGGCTTCGGGTAAGGGTTAGGGTTAGGATTAGGGTTAGGGTTAGGATTAGGGGACGGGGACGGTTTAGGGTACAGGTTAGGGTACGACAACGGTTTAGGGTGAGCGTACGTGTTAGGGTACGGGTTAGTGTTAGCGTACGGGTTAGGATTAGGGGACGGGTGAGTGTAAGGCTTCGGGAAAGGGTTAGGGTTAGGGTTATGTTTAGGGTTAGGGGACGGGCACGGGGACGGTTTAGGGTACAGGTTAGGGTACGACAGTGGTTTAGGGTGAGGGTACGTGTTAGGGTACGGGTTAGTGTTAGCGTTTGGGTTAGGATTAGGGGACGGGTGAGGGTAAGGCTTCGGGTAAGGGTTAGGGTTAGGTTTAGGGTTAGGGTTAGGCTTAGGGGACGGGGACGGTTTAGGGTACAGGTTAGGGTATGACAACGGTTTAGGGTGAGCGTACGTGTTAGGGTACGGGTTAGTGTTAGCGTACGGGTTAGGATTAGGGGACGGGTGAGGGTAAGGCTTCGGGTAAGTGTTAGGGTCATGGTTAGGGTTAGGGTTAGGGTTAGGGTACGGTGACGGTTCAGGGTACAGGTTAGGGTACGACAACGGTTTAAGGTGACCGTACATGTTAGGCTATGGGTTAGTGTTAGCGTACGGGTTAGGATTAGGGGACGGGTGAGTGTAAGGCTTCGGGTAAAGGTTCGGGTTAGGTTTAGGGTTAGGGTTAAGGGACGGGGACGGGGATGGTTTAGGGTACAGGTTAGGGTACGACAACGGTTTAGGGTGAGCGTACGTGTTAGGGTACGGATTAGTGTTAGCGTACGGGTTAGGACTAGGGGACAGGTGAGTGTAAGTCTTCGGGTACGGGTTAGGGTTAGTGTTAGGGTTAGGGTTAGGGTTAGGGGACGTGGTCGGTTTAGGGTACAGGTTAGGGTACGTCAACGGTTCAGGGTGAGCGTACGTGTTAGGGTACGGGTCAGTGTTAGCGTACGGGTTAGGATTAGGGGACGGGTGAGGGTAAGGCTTCGGGTAAGGGTTAGGGTTAGGGTTAGGGTTAGGGTTAGGCTTAGGGGACGGGGACGGTTTAGGGTACAGGTTAGGGTACGACAACGGCTTAGGGTGAGCGTACGTGTTAGGGTACGGTTTAGTGTTAGCGTACGGGTTAGGATAAGGGGACGGGTGAGGGTAAGGCTTCAGGTAAGGTTTAGGGTTAGGGTTAGGTTTGGGGCTAGGGTTAGGGGACGGGAAAGGTGTAGGGTACATTTTAGGGTACGACAACGGTTTAGGGTGAGCGTACGTGTTAGGGTACGAGTTAGTGTTAGCGTACGGGTTAGGATTAGGGGACGGGTGAGGGTAAGGCTTCGGGTAAGTGTTAGGGTTAGGGTTAGGGTTAGGGTTAGGGTTAGCGGACGGGGACGGTTTAGGGTACATGTTAGGGTACGACAACGATTTAGGGTGAGCGTAGGTGTTAGGGTACGGATTAGTGTTAGCGTACGGGGTAGGATTAGGGGACGGGTGAGGGTAAGGCTTCGGATAAGGGTTAGGGTTAGGGTTAGGGTTAGGGTTAGGGGACGGGGACGGTTTAGGGTACAGGTTAGGGTACGACAACAGTTTAGGTTGAGCGTACATGTTAGGGTACGGGTTAGTGTTAGCGTACGGGTTAGGATTAGGGGATGAGAGAGGGTAAGGCTTCGGGTAAAGGTTAGGGTTAGGGTTAGGGTTAGAGTTTGGGTTAGGGGACGGGGACGGTTTAGGGTACAGGTTAGGGTACGACAACGGTTTAGGGTGAGCGTACGTGTTAGTGTACGGGTTAGTGTTAGCGTACGGGTTAGGATTAGGGGACGGGTGAGGGTAAGGCTTCGGGTAAGGGTTAGGGTTAGTGTTAGGGTAAGGGTTAGGGGAAAGGGACGGTTTAGGGTACAGGTTAGGGTACGTCAACGGTTTAGGGTGAGCGTACGTGTTAGGGTACGGGTTAGTGTTAGCGTACGGGTTAGGATTAGGGGACGGGTGAGTGTAAGTCTTCGGATAAAGGTTAGGGTTAGTGTTAGGGTTAGGGTTAGGGGACGGGAATGGGGACGGTTTAGGGTACAGGTTAGAGTACGACAACGGTTTAGGGTGAGCGTACCTGTTAGGGTACGGGTTAGTGTTAGCGTACGGGTTAGGATTAGGGGACGGGTGAGTGTAAGGCTTCGGGTAAGGGTTAGGGTTAGGGTTAGGGTTAGGGTTAGGGTTAGGGGATGGGGACGGTTTAGGGTACAATTTAGGGTACGACAAAGTTTAGGGTGAGCGTACGTGTTAGGGTACGGGTTAGTGTTAGCGTACGGGTGAGGATTAGGGGACGGGTGAGTGTAAGGCTTCGGTAAAGGGTTAGGGTTAGGGTTAGGGTTAGGGTTAGGGTTAGGGTTAGGGGACGGGGACGGTTTAGGGTACAGGTTAGTGTACGACAACGGTTTAGGGTGAGCGTACGTGTTAGGGTACGGGTTAGTGTTAGCGTACGGGTGAGGATTAGGGGACGTGTGAGTGTAAGGCTTCTGGTAAGGGTTAGGGTGAGGTTTAGGGTTAGGGTTAGGGTTAGGGGACGGGGACGGTTTAGGGTACAGGTTAGGTTACGACAACGGTTTAGGGTGAGCGTACGTGTTCTGGTACGTGTTAGTGTTAGCGTACGGGTTAGGATTAGGGGACGTGTGAGGGTAAGGCTTCGGGAAAGGGTTAGGGTTAGGGTTAGGTTTAGGGTTAGGGGACGGGCACGGGGACGGTTTAGGGTACAGGTTAGGGTACGACAACGGTTTAGGGTGAGGGTACGTGTTAGGGTACGGGTTAGTGTTAGCGTACGGGTTGGGATTAGGGGACGGGTGAGGGTCAGGCTTCGGGTAAGGGTTACGGTTAGGGTTAGGGTTAGGGTTAGGGTTAGGGGACGGGGACGGCTTAGGGTATAGGTTAGGGTACGACAACGGTTTAGGGTGAGCGTACGTGTTAGGGTATGGGTTAGTATTAGCGTACGGGTTAGGATTAGGGGACGGGTGAGGTTAAGGCTTCGGGTAAGGGTTAGGGTTTGGGTTAGAGTTAGGTTTAGGGTTAGGGTTAGGGGACGGGGACGGTTTAGGGTACAGGTTAGGGTACGACAACGGTTTAGGGTGAGCGTACGTGTTAGGGTACGGGTTAGTGTTAGCGTACGGGTTAGGATTAGGGGACGGGTGAGGGTAAGACTTCGGGTAAGGTTTAGGGATAGGGTTAGGGTTAGGGTTAGGGTTAGGGGACGCGACAGTTATGATTTACGGTACAGGTTAAGGTAAGACCACTGTTTAGGGTGAGCGTACGTGTTAGGGTACGGGTTAGTGTTAGCGTACGGTTTAGGATTAGGGGACGGTTGAGGGTAAGGCTTCGGGTAAAGGTTAGGGTTAGGGATAGGGTTAGGGTTAGGGTTAGGGTTAGGGGACGGGGACGGTTTAGGGTACATGTTAGGGTACGACAATGGTTTAGGTTGAGCGTACGTGTTAGGGTACGTGTTAGTGTTAGCGTACGGGTTAGGATTAGGGGACGTGTGAGTGTAAGGCTTCGGGTAAGGGTTAGGGTTAAGGTTTAGGGTTAGGGTTAGGGGACGGGGATGGTTTAGGGTACAGGTTAGGGTACGACAACGATTTAGGGTGAGCGTACGTGTTAGGGTACGTGTTAGTGTTAGCGTACGGGTAAGGATTAGGGGACGGGTGAGGGTAAGGCTTCGGGTAAGGGTTAGGTTTAGGGTTAGGGTTACGGTTAGGTGACGGGGACGGTTTAGGGCACAGGTTAGGGTACGACAACGGCTTAGGGTGAGCGTACGTGATAGGGTACGGGTTAGTGTTAGCGTACGGGTGAGGATTAGGGGAAGGGTGAGTGTAAGACTTCGGGTAAGAGTTAGGGTTAGGGTTAGGGTTAGGGTTAGGGTTAGGGGACGGGGACAGTTTAGGGTACAGGTTACGGTACGACAACCTTTTAGGGTGAGCGTACGTGTTAGGGTACGGGTCAGAGATAGCGTATGGGTTAGGATTAGGGGACGGGTGAGGGTAAGGCTTCGGGTAAGGGTTAGGTTTAGGGTTAGGGTTAGGTTTAGGGTTAGGGGACGAGGAAGGTTTAGGGTACAGGTTAGGGTACGACAACGGTTTAGGGTGAGCGTACGTGTTAGGGTACGGGTTAGTGTTAGCGTACGGGTTAGGTTTAGGGGACGGGTGAGGGTAAGGCTTCAGGTAAGGGTTAGGGTTAGGGTTAGGGTTAGGTTTAGCCGACGGGGACAGGGACGGTTTAGGGTAGAGGTTAGGGTACGACAACGGTTTAGGGTGAGCGTACATGTTAGGGTATGGGTTAGTGTTAGCGTACGGGTTAGGATTAGGGGACGGGTGAGGGTAAGGCTTCGGGTAAAGTTTAGGTTTAGGGTTAGGGTTAGGGTTAGGGGACGGGGATGGGGACGGTTTAGGGTACAGGTTAGCGTACGACAAAGGTTTAGGGTGAGCGTACCTGTTAGGGTACGGGTTAGTGTTAGCGTATGGGTTAGGATTAGGGGACGGGTGAGTGTAAGGCTTCGGGTAAGGGTTAGGGTTAGGGTTAGGGTTAGGATTAGGGGACGGGTGAGGGTAAGGCTTCGGGTAAGGGTTAGGGTTAGCGTTAGGGTTAGGGTTAGGGTTAGGGGACGGGGACGGTTTAGAGTACAGGTTAGGGTACGACAACGGTTTAGGTTGAGCGTACGTGTTAGGGTATGGGTTAGTGTTAGCGTACGGGTTAGGATTAGGGGACGGGTGAGGGTAAGGCTTCGGGTAAGTGTTAGGGTTAGGGTTAGGGTTAGGGATAGGGTTAGGGGATGGGGACGTTTTAGGGTACAGGTTAGGGTAAGACAAAGTTTAGGGTGAGCATACGTGTTAGGGTACGGGTTAGTGTTAGCGTACGGGTGAGGATTAGGGGACGGGTGAGTGTAAGGCTTCGGGTAAAGGTTAGGGTTAGGGTTAGGGTTAGGGTTAGAGGACGGGGACGGTTTAGGGTACAGGTTAGTGTACGACAACGGTTTAGGGTGAGCGTACATGTTAGGGTACGTGTTAGTGTTAGCGTACGGGTTAGGATTAGGGGACGGGTGAGGGTAAGGCTTCGGGAAAGGGTTAGGGTTAGGGTTAGGGTTAGGGTTAGGCGACGGGCACGGGGACGGTTTAGAGTACAGGTTAGGGTACGACAATGGTTTAGGGTGAGGGTACGTGTTAGGGTACGGGTTAGTGTTAGCCTACGGGTTAGGATTAGGGGACGGGTTAGGGTAAGGCTTCGGGTAAGGGTTAGGTTTAGGGTTAGGGTTAGGGTTAGGGTTAGAGGACGGGGACGGTTTAGGGTACAGGTTAGGGTACGACAACCGTTTAGGGTGAGCGTACGTGTTAGGGTACGGGTTAGTGTTAGCGTACGGGTTAGGATTAGGGGACGGGTGAGGGTAAGGCTTCGGGCAAGGGTTAGGGTTAGGGTTAAGGTTATGGTTAGGGTTAGGGGACGGGGACGGTTTAGGGTACAGGTTAGGGTACGACAACGTTTTAGGGTGAGCGTACGTGTTAGGGTACGGGTTAGTGTGAGCGTACGGGTGAGGATTAGGGGACGGGTGAGGGTAAGGCTTCGGGTAAGGGTTAGGGTTAGGGTTAGGGTTAGGGTTACGGTTTGGGGACGGGGACGGTTTAGGGTACAGTTTAGGTTACGACAACGGTTTAGGGTGAGCGTACGTGTTAGGGTACGGGTTAGTGTTAGCGTACGGGTTAGGATTAGGGGACGGGTAAGGGTAAGGCTTCGGGTAATGGTTAGGGTTAGGGTTAGGGTTAGGGTTAGGGTTAGGGGACAGGGACGGTTTAGGGTACAGGTTAGTGTACGTCAACGGTTTAGGGTGAGCGTACGTGTTCGGGTACGGGTTAGTGTTAGCGTACGGGTTAGGATTATTGGACGGGTGAGGGTAAGGCTTTGGGAAAGGGTTAGGGTTAGGTTTAGGGTTAGGGGACGGGCACGGGGACGGTTTAGGGTACAGGTTAGGGTACGACAACGGTTTAGGGTGAGCGTACGTGTTAGGGTACGGGTTAGTGTTAGCGTACGGGTTAGGATTAGGGGACGGGTGAGGGTAAGACTTCGGGTAAGGTTTAGGGTTAGGGTTAGGGTTAGGTTTAGGGTTAGGGGAAGTGACAGTTATGATTTACGGTACAGGTTAAGGTAAGACCACTGTTTAGGGTGAGCGTACGTGTTAGGGTACAGGTTAGTGTTAGCGTACGGGTTAGGATTAGGGGACGGGTGAGGGTAAGGCTTCAGGTAAGGGTTAGGGTTAGGGTTAGGGTTAGGGTTAGGGGACGGGGACGGTGTAGGGTACAGTTTAGGGTACGACAACGGTTTAGGGTGAGCGTACGTGTTATGGTACGGGTTAGTGATAGCGTACGGGTTAGATTTAGGGGACGGGTGAGGGTAAGGCTTCGGGTAAGGGTTAGGGTTAGGGTTAGGCTTAGGGGACGGGGATGGTTTAGGGTACAGGTTAGGGTACGACAACGGTTTAGGGTGAGCGTACGTGTTAGGGTACGGGTTAGTGTTAGCGTACGGGTTAGGGTTAGGGGACGGGTGATGGTAAGGCTTCGGGTAAAGGTTAGTGTTAGGGTTAGGGTTAGGGTTAGGCTTAGGGGACGGGGACGGTTTAGGGTACAGGTTAGTGTACGACAACGGTTTAGGTTGAGCGTACGTGTTAGGGTACGGGTTAGTGTTAGCGTACGGCTTAGGATTAGGGTACGGGTGAGGGTAAGGCTTCGGGTAAGGGTTAGGGTTTGGGTTAGAGTTAGGTTTAGTGTTAGGGTTAGGGGACGGGGACAGTTTAGGGTACAGGTTAGGGTACGACAACGGTTTAGGGTGAGCGTACGTGTTAAGGTATGGGTTAGTGTTAGCGTACGGGTTAGGATTAGGGGACGGGTGAGGTTAAGGCTTCGGGTAAGTGTTAGGGTTTGGTTAGAGTTAGGTTTAGGGTTAGGGTTAGGGGACGGGGACGGTTTAGGGTACAGGTTAGGGTACGACAACGGTTTAGGGTGAGCGTACGTGTTAGGGTAAGGGGTAGTGTTAGCCTACGGGTTAGGATTAGGGGACGGGTGAGGGTAAGGCTTCGGGTAAGGGTTAGGGTTAGGGTTAGGGTTACGGTTAGGGTTAGGGGACGGGGACGGTTTAGGGTACAGGTTAGGGTACGACAACGGTTTAGGGTGAGCGTACGTGTTAGGGTACGGGTTTGTGTTAGCGTACGGGTTAGGATTAGGGGACGGGTGAGGGTAAGACTTCGGGTAAGGGTTAGGGTTAGGGTTAGGGTTAGGGTTAGGGGACGGGGACAGTTATGATTTACGGTACAGGTTAGGGTACGACCACTGTTTAGGGTGAGCGTACGTGTTAGGGTATGGGTTAGTATTAGCGTACGGGTTAGGATTAGGGGACGGTTGAGGATAAGGCTTCGGGTAAGGGTTAGGGTTAGGGTTAGGGTTAGGGTTAGGGTTACGGGACGGGGACGGTTTAGGGTACAGGTTAGGGTACGACAATGGTTTAGGGTGAGCGTACGTGTTAGGGTACGTGTTAGTGTTAGCGTACGGGTTAGGATTAGGGGACGGGTGAGGGTAAGGCTTCGGGTAAGGGTTAGGGTTAAGGTTATGTTTAGGGTTAGGGGACGGGGACGGTTTAGGGTACAGGTTAGGGTACGACCACGGTTTAGGGTGAGCGTACGTGTTACGGTACGGGTTAGTGTTAGCGTACGGGTTAGGATTAGGGGACGCGTGAGGGTACGGTTTCGGGTAAGAGTTACGGTTAGGGTTAGGGTTAGGGTTAAGGGACGGAGACGGTTTAGGATACAGGTTAGGGTACGACAACGGTTTAGTTTGAGCGTACGTGTTAGGGCATGGGTGAGTGTTAGCGTACGGTTTAGGATTAGGGGACGGGTTAGGGTAAGGCTTCGGGTAAGTGTTAGGGTTAGGGTTAGGGTTAGGGGACGGGGACGGTTTAGGGTAGAGGTTAGGGTACGAAAACGGTTTAGGGTGAGCGTACGTGTTAGGGTACGGGTTAGTGTTAGCGTACGGGTTAGGATTAAGGGACGGGTGAGGGTAAGGCTTCGGGTAAGGGTTAGGATTAGTGTTAGGGTTAGGGTTAGGGGATGGGGACGGGGACGGTTTAGGGTACAGGTTAGGGTACGACAACAGTTTAGGGTGAGCGTACGTGTTAGGGTACGGGTTACTGTTAGCGTACGGGTTAGGATTAGGGGACGGGTGAGGGTAAGGCTTTGGGTAATGGTTAGGGTTAGGTTTAGGGTAAGGGTTAGGGGACGGGGACAGTTTAGGGTACAGGTTAGGGTACGACAACGGTTTAGGTTGAGCGTACGTGATAGGGTACGGGTTAGTGTTAGCGTACGGGTTAGGATTAGGGGACGGGTGAGGGTAAGGCTTCAGGTAAGGGTTAGGGTTAGGGTTAGGGTTAGGGTTAAGGGACATGGACGGGGACGGTTTAGAGTACAGGTTAGGGTACGTCAACGGTTTAGGGTGAGCGTACGTGTTAGTGTACGGGTTAGTGTTAGCGTACGGGTTAGGATTAGGGGAAGGGTGAGGGTCAGGCTTCGGGTAAGGCTTAGGGTTAGGGTTAGGGTTAGGATTAGGGTTAGGGGACGGGGAAGTTTTAGGGAACAGGTTAGGGTACGACAATGGTTTAGGGTGAGCGTACGTGTTAGGGTACGGGTTAGTGTTAGCGTACGGGTTAGGATTAGGGGATGGGTGAGGGTAAGGCTTCGGGTAAGTGTTAGGGTTAGGGTTAGGGTTAGGTTTAGGGGACGGGGACGGTTTAGTGTACAGGTTAGGGTACGACAACAGTTTAGGGTGAGCGTACGTGTTAGGGTATGTGTTAGTGTTTGCGTACGGGTTAGGAATAGGGGACGGGTGAGGGTAAGGCTTCGGGTAAGGGTTAGGGTTAGGGGACGGGGACGGGACGGTTTAGGGTACAGGTTAGGGTACGACAATGGTTTAGGGTGAGCGTACGTGTTAGGGTACGGGTTACTGTTAGCGTACGGGTTAGGATTAGGGGACGGGTGAGGGTAAGGCTTTGGGTAATGGTTAGGGTTAGGTTTAGGGTAAGGGTTAGGGGACGGGGACAGTTTAGGGTACAGGTTAGGGTACGACAACGGTTTAGGGTGAGCGTACGTGATAGGGTACGGGTTAGTGTTAGCGTACGGGTTAGGATTAGGGGACGGGTGAGGGTAAGGCTTCAGGTAAGGGTTAGGGTTAGGGTTAGGGTTAGGGTTAAGGGACATGGACGGGGACGGTTTAGAGTACAGGTTAGGGTACGTCAACGGTTTAGGGTGAGCGTACGTGTTAGTGTACGGGTTAGTGTTAGCGTACGGGTTAGGATTAGGGGAAGGGTGAGGGTCAGGCTTCGGGTAAGGCTTAGGGTTAGGGTTAGGGTTAGGATTAGGGTTAGGGGACGGGGAAGTTTTAGGGAACAGGTTAGGGTACGACAATGGTTTAGGGTGAGCGTACGTGTTAGGGTACGGGTTAGTGTTAGCGTACGGGTTAGGATTAGGGGATGGGTGAGGGTAAGGCTTCGGGTAAGTGTTAGGGTTAGGGTTAGGGTTAGGTTTAGGGGACGGGGACGGTTTAGGGTACAGGTTAGGGTACGACAACAGTTTAGGGTGAGCGTACGTGTTAGGGTATGTGTTAGTGTTTGCGTACGGGTTAGGAATAGGGGACGGGTGAGGGTAAGGCTTCGGGTAAGGGTTAGGGTTAGGGGACGGGGACGGGGAAGTTTTAGGGAACAGGTTAGGGTACGACAATGGTTTAGGGTGAGCGTACGTGTTAGGGTACGGTTTAGTGTTAGCGTACGGGTTAGGATTAGGGGACGGGTGAGGGTAAGGCTTCGGGTAAGGTTTAGGGTTAGGGTTAGGGTTAGGGTTAAGGGACGGGCACGGGGACGGTTTAGGGTACAGGTTAGGGTACGACAACGGTTTAGGTTGAGCGTAAGTGTTAGGGTACGGGTTAGTGTTAGCGTAGGGGTTAGGATTAGGGGACGGGTGAGGGTAAGACTTCGGGTAAGGGTTAGGGTTAGGGATAGGGTTAGGGGACGGGGACAGTTATGATTTACGGTATAGGTTAGGGTACGACCACTGTTTAGGGTGAGCGTACGTGTTAGGGTATGGGTTAGTGTTAGCGTACGGGTTAGGATTAGGGGACGGGTGAGGGTAAGGCTTCGGGTAAGGGTTAGGATTAGGGTTAGGTTTAGGGTTAGGGTTAGGGGACGGGGACGGTTTAGGGTACAGGTTAGGGTACGACAAAGGTTTAGGGTGAGCGTACGTGTTAGGCTACGGTATAGTTTTAGCGTACGGGTTAGGATTAGGGGACGGGTGAGGGTAAGCCTTCGGGTAAGGGTTAGGGTTAGGGTTAGGGTTAGGGTTAGGGTTAGGGTACGGGGACGGTTTAGGGTACAGGTTAGGGTACGACAACGATTTAGGGTGAGCGTACGTGTTAGGGTACGGGTTAGTGTTAGCGTACGGGTTAGGATTAGGGGACGGGTGACGGTAAGGCTTCGGGTAAGGGTTAGGGTTAGGGTTAGGGTTAGGGTTAGGGTTAGGGGACGGGGACGGTTTAGGGTACAGGTTAGGTAACGACAACGGTTTAGGGTGAGCGTACGTGTTAGGGTACGGGTTAGTGTTAGCGTACGGGTGAGGATTAGGGGACGGGGGAGGGTAAGGCTTCGGGTAAGGGTTAGGGTTAGGGTTAGGGTTAGGGTTAGGTTTAGGGGATGGGGACGGTATAGGGTACATGTTAGGGTGCTCCAACGGTTTAGGGTGAGCGTACGTGTTAGGGTACGGGTTAGTGTTAGCGTACGGGTTAGGATTAGGGGACGGGTGAGGGTAAGACTTCGGGTAAGGGTTAGGGTTAGGGATAGGGTTAGGGGACGGGGACGGTTCAGGATACAGGTTAGGGTACGACAACGGTTTAGGGTGAGCGTACGTGTTAGGGTACGGTTTAGTGTTAGCGTATGGGTTAGGATTAGGGGACGGGTGAGGGTAAGGCTTCGGGTAAGGGTTAGGGTTAGGGTTAGGGTTAGGCTTAGGTTTAGGGGATGGGGACGGGGACGGTTTAGGGTACATGTTAGGGTAACACAACGGTTTAGGGTGAGCGTACGTGTTAGGGTACGGGTTAGTGTTAGCGTACGGGTTAGGATTAGGGGACGGGTGAGGGTAAGGCTTCGGGTAAAGGTTAGGGTTAGGGTTAGGGTTAGGGGACGAGGACGGGGACGGGGACGGTTTAGAGTACAGTTTAGGGTACGACAACGGTTTAGGGTGAGCGTACGTGTTAGGGTACGGTTTAGTGTTAGCGTACGGGTGAGGATTAGGGGACGGGTGAGGATAAGGCTTCGGGTAAGGGTTAGGGTTATGGTTAGTGTTAGGGTTAGGGTTAGGGGACGGGGACGGTTTAGGGTACAGGTTAGGGTACGACAACGGTTTAGGCTGAGCGTACGTGTTAGGGTACGGGTTAGTGTTAGCGTACGGGTTAGGATTAGGGGACGGGTGAGGGTAAGGCTTCGGGAAAGGGTTAGGGTTAGGGTTAGGGTTAGGGTTAGGGGACGGGCACGGGGACGGTTTAGGGTACAGGTTAGGGTACGACACCGGTTTAGGGTGAGGGTACGTGTTAGGGTACGGGTTAGTGTTAGCGTACGGGTTAGGATTAGGGGACGGGTTGGGGTAAGGCTTCGGGTAAGGGTTAGGGTTAGGGTTAGGGTTAGGGTTAGGGTTAGGGGACGGGGACGGTTTAGGCTACAGGTTAGGGTACGACAAGGGTTTAGGGTGAGCGTACGTGTTAGGGTACGGGTTAGTGTTAGCGTACGGGTTAGGATTAGGGGACGGGTGAGGGTAAGGCTTCTGGTAAGGGTTTGGGTTAGGGTTAGGGTTAGGGTTACGGGACAGGGACGGTTTAGGGTACAGGTTAGGGTACGACAACGGTTTAGGGTGAGCGTACGTGTTAAGGTACGGGTTAGTGTTAGCGTACGGGTTAGGATTAGGGGACGGGTGAGGGTAAGGCTTCGGGTAAGGGTTAGGGTTAGGGTTAGGGTTAGGGTTAGGGGACGGGCACGGGGACGGTTTAGGGTACAGGTTAGGGTACGACAACGGTTTAGGGTGAGCGTACGTGTTAGGGTATGGGTTAGTGTTTGCGTACGGGTTAGGAATAGGGGACGGGTGAGGGTAAGGCTTGGGGTAAGGGTTAGGGTTAGGGTTAGGGTTAGGGGACGGGGACGGGGACGGTTTAGGGTACAGGTTAGGGTACGACAACGGTTTAGGGTGAGCGTTCGTGTTAGGGTACGGGTTAGTGTTAGCGTAAGGGTGAGGATTAGGGGACGGGTGAGGGTAAGGCTTCGGGAAAGGGTTAGGGTTAGGGTTAGGGTTAGGGTTAAGGGACGGGGACGGGGACGGTTTAGCGTACAGGTTAGGGTACGACAATGGTTTAGGTTGAGCGTAAGTGTTAGGGTACGTATTAGTGTTAGCGTACGGGTTAGGATTAGGGGACGGGTGAGGGTAAGACTTCGGGTAAGGGTTAGGGTTAGGGATAGGGTTAGGGGACGGGGACGGTTTAGGATACAGGTTAGGGTACGACAACGGTTTAGGGTGAGCGTACGTGTTAGGGTACGGTTTAGTGTTAGCGTATGGGTTAGGATTAGGGGACGGGTGAGGGTAAGGCTTCGGGTAAGGGTTAGGGTTAGGGTTAGGGTTAGGTTTAGGGTTAGGGGATGGGGACGGGGACGGTTTAGGGTACAGGTTAGGGTACGACAACGGTTTAGGGTGAGCGTACGTGTTAGGGTACGGGTTAGTGTTAGCGTACGGGTTAGGATTCGGGGACGGGTGAGGGTAAGGCTTCGGGTAAGGGTTAGGGTTAGGGGTAGGGTTAGGTTTAGGGTTAGGTGACGGGGACGGGGATGATTTAGGGTATAGTTTAGGGTACGACAACGGTTTAGGGTGAGTGTACATGTTAGGGTACGGGTTAGTGTTAGCGTACGGATTAGGATTAGGGGACGGGTGAGGGTAAGGATTCGGGTAAGGGTTAGGGTTAGGGTTAGGGTTAGGGTTAGGGTTAAGGGACGGAGACGGTTTAGGATACAGGTTAGGGTACGACAACGGTTTAGTGTGAGCGTACGTGTTAGGGCACAGGTTAGTGTTAGCGTACGGGTTAGGATTAGGGGACGGGTGAGGGTAAGGCTTCGGGTAAGTGTTAGGGTTAGGGTTAGGGTTAGGGTTAGGGTTAGGGTTAGGGGACGGGGACGGTTTAGGGTAGAGGTTAGGGTACGACAACGGTTTAGTGTGAGCGTACGTGTTAGGGTACGGGTTAGTGTTAGCGTACGGGTTAGGATTAGGGGACGGGTGAGGGTAAGTCTTCGGGTAAGGGTTAGGGTTAGGGTTAGGGTTAGGGTTAGGGTTAGGGGGCGGGGACGGTTTAGGGTACAGGTTAGGGTACGACAACGGTTTAGGGTGAGCGTACGTGTTAGGGTACGGGTTAGTGTTAGCGTACGGTTTAGGATTAGGGAACGGGTGAGGGTAAGGCTTCGGGTAAGGGTTAGGGTTAGGGTTAGGGTTAGGGGATGGGGACGGTGACGGTTTAGGGTACAGGTTAGGGTACGACAACAGTTTAGGGTGAGCGTACGTTTTAGGGTACGGGTTAGTGTTAGCGTACGGGTTAGGATTATGGGACGGGTGAGGGTAACGCTTCGGGTAAGTGTTAGGGTTAGGGTTAGGGTTAGGGTTAGGGGACGGGGACGGTTTGGGGTACAGGTTAGGGTACGACAATGGTTTAGGGTGAGCGTACGTGTTAGGGTACGGGTTAGTGTTAGCGTACGGGATAGGATTAGGGGACGGGTGAGGGTAAGGCTTTGGGTAAGGGTTAGGGTTAGGGTTATGGTTAGGGTTAGGGTTAGGGGACGGGGACAGGGACGGTTTAGGGTACAGGTTAGGGTAGGACAACGGTTTAGGGTGAGCGTACATGTTAGTGTATGGTTTAGTGTTAGCGTACGGGTTAGGATTAGGGGACGGGTTAGGGTAAGGCTTCGGGTAAGGGTTAGGGTTAGGGTTAGGGTTATGGTTAGGGGACGGGGACAGTTTAGGGTACAGGTTAGAGTACGACAACGGTTTAGGGTGAGCGTACGTGTTAGGGTACGGTTTAGTGTTAGCGTACGGGTTAGGATTAGGGGACGGGTGAGGGTAAGGCTTCGAGTAAGGGTTAGGGTTAGGGTTATGGTTAGGTTTAGGGGATGGGGACGGTTTAGGGTTCACGTTAGGGTACGACAACGGTTTAGCGTGAGCGTACGTGTTAGGGTACGTGTTAGTGTTAGCGTACGGTTTAGGATTAGGAGACGGGTGACGGTAAGGCTTCGGGTAAGGGTTAGGGTTAGGGTTAGGGTTAGGGGACGGGGACGGTTTAGGGTACAAGTTAGGGTACGACAACGGTTTAGGGTGAGCGTACGTGTTAGGGTACAGGTTAGTGTTAGCGTACGGGTTAGGATTAGGGGACAGCTCAGTGTTAGCCTTCGGGTAAGGGTTAGGGTTAGGATTAGGGTTAGGGTTAGGGTTAGGGGACGGGGACGGTTTAGGGTTCAGGTTACGGTACGACAACGGTTTAGGGTGAGCGTACGTGTTAGGGTATGGGTCAGTGTTAGCGTACGGGTTAGGATTAGGGGACGGGTGAGTGTAAGGCTTCGGGTAAGGGTTAGGGTTAGGTTTAGGGTAAGGGTTAGGGGACAGGGACGGTTTAGGGTACAAGTTAGGGTACGTCAACGGTTTAGGGTGAGCGTACGTGTTAGGGTACGGGTTAGTGTTAGCGTAAGGGTGAGGATTAGGGGACGGGTGTGTGTAAGGCTTCGGGTAAGGGTTAGGGTTAGGATTAGGGTTAGGGTTAGGATTAGGGGACGGGGACGGTTTAGGGTACAGGTTAGGGTACGACAACGGTTTAGGGTGAGCGTACGTGTTAGGGTACGGGTTAGTGTTAGCGTACGG
The DNA here is from genome assembly GCF_059928025.1 of Delphinapterus leucas. Classification (NCBI taxonomy): domain Eukaryota; kingdom Metazoa; phylum Chordata; class Mammalia; order Artiodactyla; family Monodontidae; genus Delphinapterus; species Delphinapterus leucas. The sequence continues at coordinate 4,447,992 of NC_143147.1, read as the reverse complement.
GTTAGGATTAGGGGACGGGTGAGTGTAAGGCTTCGGGAAAGGGTTAGGGTTAGGGTTATGTTTAGGGTTAGGGGACGGGCACGGGGACGGTTTAGGGTACAGGTTAGGGTACGACAGTGGTTTAGGGTGAGGGTACTTGTTACGGTACGGGTTAGTGTTAGCGTTTGGGTTAGGATTAGGGGACGGGTGAGGGTAAGGCTTCGGGTAAGGGTTAGGGTTAGGTTTAGGGTTAGGGTTAGGCTTAGGGGACGGGGACGGTTTAGGGTACAGGTTATGGTATGACAACGGTTTAGGGTGAGCGTACGTGTTAGGGTACGGGTTAGTGTTAGCGTACGGGTTAGGATTAGGGGACGGGTGAGGGTAAGGCTTCGGGTAAGTGTTAGGGTCATGGTTAGGGTTAGGGTTAGGGTTAGGGTACGGTGACGGTTCAGGGTACAGGTTAGGGTACGACAACGGTTTAAGGTGACCGTACATGTTAGGCTATGGGTTAGTGTTAGCGTACGGGTTAGGATTAGGGGACGGGTGAGTGTAAGGCTTCGGGTAAAGGTTCGGGTTAGGTTTAGGGTTAGGGTTAAGGGACGGGGACGGGGATGGTTTAGGGTACAGGTTAGGGTACGACAACGGTTTAGGGTGAGCGTACGTGTTAGGGTACGGATTAGTGTTAGCGTACGGGTTAGGACTAGGGGACAGGTGAGTGTAAGTCTTCGGGTAAGGGTTAGGGTTAGTGTTAGGGTTAGGGTTAGGGTTAGGGGACGTGGTCGGTTTAGGGTACAGGTTAGGGTACGTCAACGGTTCAGGGTGAGCGTACGTGTTAGGGTACGGGTCAGTGTTAGCGTACGGGTTAGGATTAGGGGACGGGTGAGGGTAAGGCTTCGGGTAAGGGTTAGGGTTAGGGTTAGGGTTAGGGTTAGCTTAGGGGACGGGGACGGTTTAGGGTACAGGTTAGGGTACGACAACGGCTTAGGGTGAGCGTACGTGTTAGGGTACGGTTTAGTGTTAGCGTACGGGTTAGGATAAGGGGACGGGTGAGGGTAAGGCTTCAGGTAAGGGTTAGGGTTAGGGTTAGGTTTGGGGTTAGGGTTAGGGGACGGGAAAGGTGTAGGGTACATTTTAGGGTACGACAACGGTTTAGGGTGAGCGTACGTGTTAGGGTACGAGTTAGTGTTAGCGTACGGGTTAGGATTAGGGGACGGGTGAGGGTAAGGCTTCGGGTAAGTGTTAGGGTTAGGGTTAGGGTTAGGGTTAGGGGACGGGGACGGTTTAGGGTACAGGTTAGGGTACGACAACAGTTTAGGTTGAGCGTACATGTTAGGGTACGGGTTAGTGTTAGCGTACGGGTTAGGATTAGGGGATGAGAGAGGGTAAGGCTTCGGGTAAAGGTTAGGGTTAGGGTTAGGGTTAGAGTTTGGGTTAGGGGAAGGGGACGGTTTAGGGTACAGGTTAGGGTACGACAACGGTTTAGGGTGAGCGTACGTGTTAGGGTACGGGTTAGTGTTAGCGTACGGGTTAGGATTAGGGGACAGGTGAGGGTAAGGCTTCGGGTAAGGGTTAGGGTTAGTGTTAGGATAAGGGTTAGGGGAAAGGGACGGTTTAGGGTACAGGTTAGGGTACGTCAACGGTTTAGGGTGAGCGTACGTGTTAGGGTACGGGTTAGTGTTAGCGTACGGGTTAGGATTAGGGGACGGGTGAGTGTAAGTCTTCGGGTAAAGGTTAGGGTTAGTGTTAGGGTTAGGGTTAGGGGACGGGGATGGGGACGGTTTAGGGTACAGGTTAGAGTACGACAACGGTTTAAGGTGAGCGTACCTGTTAGGGTACGGGTTAGTGTTAGCGTACGGGTTAGGATTAGGGAACGGGTGAGTGTAAGGCTTCGGGTAAGGGTTAGGGGTAGGGTTAGGGTTAGGTTTAGGGTTAGGGGATGGGGACGGTTTAGGGTACAATTTAGGGTACGACAAAGTTTAGGGTGAGCGTACGTGTTAGGGTACGGGTTAGTGTTAGCGTACGGGTGAGGATTAGGGGACGGGTGAGTGTAAGGCTTCGGGTAAGGGTTAGGGTTAGGGTTAGGGTTAGGGTTAGGGTTAGGGGACGGGGACGGTTTAGGGTACAGGTTAGTGTACGACAACGGTTTAGGGTGAGCGTACGTGTTAGGGTACGGGTTAGTGTTAGCGTACGGGTGAGGATTAGGGGACGGGTGAGTGTAAGGCTTCTGGTAAGGGTTAGGGTGAGGTTTAGGGTTAGGGTTAGGGTTAGGGGACGGGGACGGTTTAGGGTACAGGTTAGGTTACGACAACAGTTTAGGGTGAGCGTACGTGTTCTGGTACGTGTTAGTGTTAGCGTACGGGTTAGGATTAGGGGACGTGTGAGGGTAAGGCTTCGGGAAAGGGTTAGGGTTAGGGTTAGGTTTAGGGTTAGGGGACGGGCACGGGGACGGTTTAGGGTACAGGTTAGGGTACGACAACGGTTTAGGGTGAGGGTACGTGTTAGGGTACGGGTTAGTGTTAGCGTACGGGTTGGGATTAGGGGACGGGTGAGGGTCAGGCTTCGGGTAAGGGTTACGGTTAGGGTTAGGGTTAGGGTTAGGGTTAGGGGACGGGGACGGCTTAGGGTATAGGTTAGGGTACGACAACGGTTTAGGGTGAGCGTACGTGTTAGGGTATGGGTTAGTGTTAGCGTACGTGTTAGGATTAGGGGACGGGTGAGGTTAAGGCTTCGGGTAAGGGTTAGGGTTTGGGTTAGAGTTAGGTTTAGGGTTAGGGTTAGGGGACGGGGACGGTTTAGGGTACAGGTTAGGGTACGACAACGGTTTAGGGTGAGCGTACGTGTTAGGGTACGGGTTAGTGTTAGCGTACGGGTTAGGATTAGGGGACGGGTGAGGGTAAGACTTCGGGTAAGGTTTAGGGATAGGGTTAGGGTTAGGGTTAGGGTTAGGGGACGCGACAGTTATGATTTACGGTACAGGTTAAGGTAAGACCACTGTTTAGGGTGAGCGTACGTGTTAGGGTACGGGTTAGTGTTAGCGTACGGGTTAGGATTAGGGGACGGTTGAGGGTAAGGCTTCGGGTAAAGGTTAGGGTTAGGGATAGGGTTAGGGTTAGGGTTAGGGTTAGGGGACGGGGACGGTTTAGGGTAAATGTTAGGGTACGACAATGGTTTAGGTTGAGCGTACGTGTTAGGGTACGTGTTAGTGTTAGCGTACGGGTTAGGATTAGGGGACGTGTGAGTGTAAGGCTTCGGGTAAGGGTTAGGGTTAAGGTTTAGGGTTAGGGTTAGGGGACGGGGATGGTTTAGGGTACAGGTTAGGGTACGACAACGATTTAGGGTGAGCGTACGTGTTAGGGTACGTGTTAGTGTTAGCGTACGGGTAAGGATTAGGGGACGGGTGAGGGTAAGGCTTCGGGTAAGGGTTAGGTTTAGGGTTAGGGTTACGGTTAGGTGACGGGGACGGTTTAGGGTACAGGTTAGGGTACGACAACGGCTTAGGGTGAGCGTACGTGATAGGGTACGGGTTAGTGTTAGCGTACGGGTGAGGATTAGGGGAAGGGTGAGTGTAAGGCTTCGGGTAAGAGTTAGGGTTAGGGTTAGGGTTAGGGTTAGGGTTAGGGGACGGGGACAGTTTAGGGTACAGGTTACGGTACGACAACCTTTTAGGGTGAGCGTACGTGTTAGGGTACGGGTCAGAGATAGCGTATGGGTTAGGATTAGGGGACGGGTGAGGGTAAGGCTTCGGGTAAGGGTTAGGTTTAGGGTTAGGGTTAGGTTTAGGGTTAGGGGACGAGGAAGGTTTAGGGTACAGGTTAGGGTACGACAACGGTTTAGGGTGAGCGTACGTGTTAGGGTACGGGTTAGTGTTAGCGTACAGGTTAGGTTTAGGGGACGGGTGAGGGTAAGGCTTCAGGTAAGGGTTAGGGTTAGGGTTAGGGTTAGGGTTAGCCGACGGGGACAGGGACGGTTTAGGGTAGAGGTTAGGGTACGACAACGGTTTAGGGTGAGCGTACATGTTAGGGTATGGGTTAGTGTTAGCGTACGGGTTAGGATTAGGGGACGGGTGAGGGTAAGGCTTCGGGTAAAGTTTAGGTTTAGGGTTAGGGTTAGGGTTAGGGGACGGGGATGGGGACGGTTTAGGGTACAGGTTAGCGTACGACAAAGGTTTAGGGTGAGCGTACCTGTTAGGGTACGGGTTAGTGTTAGCGTATGGGTTAGGATTAGGGGACGGGTGAGTGTAAGGCTTCGGGTAAGGGTTAGGGTTAGGGTTAGGGTTAGGATTAGGGGACGGGTGAGGGTAAGGCTTCGGGTAAGGGTTAGGGTTAGCGTTAGGGTTAGGGTTAGGGTTAGGGGACGGGGACGGTTTAGAGTACAGGTTAGGGTACGACAACGGTTTAGGTTGAGCGTACGTGTTAGGGTATGGGTTAGTGTTAGCGTACGGGTTAGGATTAGGGGACGGGTGAGGGTAAGGCTTCGGGTAAGTGTTAGGGTTAGGGTTAGGGTTAGGGATAGGGTTAGGGGATGGGGACGTTTTAGGGTACAGGTTAGGGTACGACAAAGTTTAGGGTGAGCATACGTGTTAGGGTACGGGTTAGTGTTAGCGTACGGGTGAGGATTAGGGGACGGGTGAGTGTAAGGCTTCGGGTAAAGGTTAGGGTTAGGGTTAGGGTTAGGGTTAGGCGACGGGCACGGGGACGGTTTAGAGTACAGGTTAGGGTACGACAACGGTTTAGGGTGAGGGTACGTGTTAGGGTACGGGTTAGTGTTAGCCTACGGGTTAGGATTAGGGGACGGGTTAAGGTAAGGCTTCGGGTAAGGGTTAGGTTTAGGTTTAGGGTTAGGGTTAGGGTTAGAGGACGGGGACGGTTTAGGGTACAGGTTAGGGTACGACAACCGTTTAGGGTGAGCGTACGTGTTAGGGTATGGGTTAGTGTTAGCGTACGGGTTAGGATTAGGGGACGGGTGAGGGTAAGGCTTCGGGCAAGGGTTAGGGTTAGGGTTAAGGTTATGGTTAGGGTTAGGGGACGGGGACGGTTTAGGGTACAGGTTAGGGTACGACAACGTTTTAGGGTGAGCGTACGTGTTAGGGTACGGGTTAGTGTTAGCGTACGGGTGAGGATTAGGGGACGGGTGAGGGTAAGGCTTCGGGTAAGGGTTAGGGTTAGGGTTAGGGTTAGGGTTACGGTTTGGGGACGGGGACGGTTTAGGGTACAGTTTAGGGTACGACAACGGTTTAGGGTGAGCGTACGTGTTAGGGTACGGGTTAGTGTTAGCGTACGGGTTAGGATTAGGGGACGGGTAAGGGTAAGGCTTCGGGTAATGGTTAGGGTTAGGGTTAGGGTTAGGGTTAGGGTTAGGGGACAGGGACGGTTTAGGGTACAGGTTAGTGTACGTCAACGGTTTAGGGTGAGCGTACGTGTTCGGGTACGGGTTAGTGTTAGCGTACGGGTTAGGATTAGGGGACGGGTGAGGGTAAGGCTTCGGGAAAGGGTTAGGGTTAGGTTTAGGGTTAGGGGACGGGCACGGGGACGGTTTAGGGTACAGGTTAGGGTACGACAACGGTTTAGGGTGAGCGTACGTGTTAGGGTACGGGTTAGTGTTAGCGTACGGGTTAGGATTAGGGGACGGGTGAGGGTAAGACTTCGGGTAAGGTTTAGGGTTAGGGTTAGGGTTAGGTTTAGGGTTAGGGGAAGTGACAGTTATGATTTACGGTACAGGTTAAGGTAAGACCACTGTTTAGGGTGAGCGTACGTGTTAGGGTACGGGTTAGTGTTAGCGTACGGGTTAGGATTAGGGGACGGGTGAGGGTAAGGCTTCAGGTAAGGGTTAGGGTTAGGGTTAGGGTTAGGGTTAGGGGACGGGGACGGTGTAGGGTACAGTTTAGGGTACGACAACGGTTTAGGGTGAGCGTACGTGTTATGGTACGGGTTAGTGATAGCGTACGGGTTAGATTTAGGGGACGGGTGAGGGTAAGGCTTCGGGTAAGGGTTAGGGTTAGGGTTAGGCTTAGGGGACGGGGACGGTTTAGGGTACAGGTTAGGGTACGACAACGGTTTAGGGTGAGCGTACGTGTTAGGGTACGGGTTAGTGTTAGCGTAAGGGTTAGGGTTAGGGGACGGGTGATGGTAAGGCTTCGGGTAAAGGTTAGTGTTAGGGTTAGGGTTAGGGTTAGGCTTAGGGGACGGGGACGGTTTAGGGTACAGGTTAGTGTACGACAACGGTTTAGGTTGAGCGTACGTGTTAGGGTACGGGTTAGTGTTAGCGTATGGCTTAGGATTAGGGTACGGGTGAGGGTAAGGCTTCGGGTAAGGGTTAGGGTTTGGGTTAGAGTTAGGTTTAGGGTTAGGGTTAGGGGACGGGGACGGTTTAGTGTACAGGTTAGGGTACGACAACGGTTTAGGGTGAGCGTACGTGTTAAGGTATGGGTTAGTGTTAGCGTACGGGTTAGGATTAGGGGACGGGTGAGGTTAAGGCTTCGGGTAAGGGTTAGGGTTTGGTTAGAGTTAGGTTTAGGGTTAGGGTTAGGGGACGGGGACGGTTTAGGGTACAGGTTAGGGTACGACAACGGTTTAGGGTGAGCGTACGTGTTAGGGTACGGGTTAGTGTTAGCGTACGGGTTAGGATTAGGGAACGGGTGAGGGTAAGACTTCGGGTAAGGGTTAGGGTTAGGCTTAGGGTTAGGGTTAGGGGACGGGGACAGTTATGATTTACGGTACAGGTTAGGGTACGACCACTGTTTAGGGTGAGCGTACGTGTTAGGGTATGGTTTAGTGTTAGCGTACGGGTTAGGATTAGGGGACGGTTGAGGATAAGGCTTCGGGTAAGGGTTAGGGTTAGGGTTAGGGTTAGGGTTAGGGTTACGGGACGGGGACGGTTTAGGGTACAGTTTAGGGTACGACAATGGTTTAGGGTGAGCGTACGTGTTAGGGTACGTGTTAGTGTTAGCGTACGGGTTAGGATTAGGGGACGGGTGAGGGTAAGGCTTCGGGTAAGTGTTAGGGTTAAGGTTATGTTTAGGGTTAGGGGACGGGGACGGTTTAGGGTACAGGTTAGGGTACGACAAAGGTTTAGGGTGAGCGTACGTGTTAGGGTAAGGGGTAGTGTTAGCCTACGGGTTAGGATTAGGGGACGGGTGAGGGTAAGGCTTCGGGTAAGGGTTAGGGTTAGGGTTAGGGTTACGGTTAGGGTTAGGGGACGGGGACGGTTTAGGGTACAGGTTAGGGTACGACAACGGTTTAGGGTGAGCGTACGTGTTAGGGTACGGGTTTGTGTTAGCGTACGGGTTAGGATTAGGGGAAGGGTGAGGGTAAGACTTCGGGTAAGGGTTAGGGTTAGGGTTAGGGTTAGGGTTAGGGGACGGGGACAGTTATGATTTACGGTACAGGTTAGGGTACGACCACTGTTTAGGGTGAGCGTACGTGTTAGGGTATGGGTTAGTGTTAGCGTACGGGTTAGGATTAGGGGACGGTTGAGGATAAGGCTTCGGGTAAGGGTTAGGGTTAGGGTTAGGGTTAGGGTTAGGGTTACGGGACGGGGACGGTTTAGGGTACAGGTTAGGGTACGACAATGGTTTAGGGTGAGCGTACGTGTTAGGGTACGTGTTAGTGTTAGCGTACGGGTTAGGATTAGGGGACGGGTGAGGGTAAGGCTTCGGGTAAGGGTTAGGGTTAAGGTTATGTTTAGGGTTAGGGGACGGGGACGGTTTAGGGTACAGGTTAGGGTACGACCACGGTTTAGGGTGAGCGTACGTGTTACGGTACGGGTTAGTGTTAGCGTACGGGTTAGGATTAGGGGACGCGTGAGGGTACGGTTTCGGGTAAGAGTTACGGTTAGGGTTAGGGTTAGGGTTAAGGGACGGAGACGGTTTAGGATACAGGTTAGGGTACGACAACGGTTTAGTTTGAGCGTACGTGTTAGGGCATGGGTGAGTGTTAGCGTACGGTTTAGGATTAGGGGACGGGTTAGGGTAAGGCTTCGGGTAAGTGTTAGGGTTAGGGTTAGGGTTAGGGGACGGGGACGGTTTAGGGTAGAGGTTAGGGTACGAAAACGGTTTAGGGTGAGCGTACGTGTTAGGGTACGGGTTAGTGTTAGCGTACGGGTTAGGATTAAGGGACGGGTGAGTGTAAGGCTTCGGGTAAGGGTTAGGGTTAGGGTTAGGGTTAGGGTTAGGGTTAGGGGACGGGGACGGTTTAGGGTGCAGGTTAGTGTACGACAACGGTTTAGGGTGAGCGTACGTTTTAGGGTACGAGTTAGTGTTAGCGTACGGTTTAGGATTAGGGGACGGGTGAGGGTAAGGCTTCGGGTAAGGGTTAGGATTAGTGTTAGGGTTAGGGTTAGGGGATGGGGACGGGGACGGTTTAGGGTACAGGTTAGGGTACGACAACGGTTTAGGGTGAGCGTACGTGTTAGGGTACGGGTTACTGTTAGCGTACGGGTTAGGATTAGGGGACGGGTGAGGGTAAGGCTTTGGGTAATGGTTAGGGTTAGGTTTAGGGTAAGGGTTAGGGGACGGGGACAGTTTAGGGTACAGGTTAGGGTACGACAACAGTTTAGGGTGAGCGTACGTGTTAGGGTATGTGTTAGTGTTTGCGTACGGGTTAGGAATAGGGGACGGGTGAGGGTAAGGCTTCGGGTAAGGGTTAGGGTTAGGGGACGGGGACGGGGACGGTTTAGGGTACAGGTTAGGGTACGACAATGGTTTAGGGTGAGCGTACGTGTTAGGGTACGGTTTAGTGTTAGCGTACGGGTTAGGATTAGGGGACGGGTGAGGGTAAGGCTTCGGGTAAGGTTTAGGGTTAGGGTTAGGGTTAGGGTTAAGGGACGGGCACGGGGACGGTTTAGGGTACAGGTTAGGGTACGACAAAGGTTTAGGGTGAGCGTAAGTGTTAGGGTACGGGTTAGTGTTAGCGTAGGGGTTAGGATTAGGGGACGGGTGAGGGTAAGACTTCGGGTAAGGGTTAGGGTTAGGGATAGGGTTAGGGGACGGGGACAGTTATGATTTACGGTACAGGTTAGGGTACGACCACTGTTTAGGCTGAGCGTACGTGTTAGGGTATGGTTTAGTGTTAGCGTACGGGTTAGGATTAGGGGACGGTTGAGGATAAGGCTTCGGGTAAGGGTTAGGGTTAGGGTTAGGGTTAGGGTTAGGGTTACGGGACGGGGACGGTTTAGGGTACAGGTTAGGGTACGACAATGGTTTAGGGTGAGCGTACGTGTTAGGGTACGTGTTAGTGTTAGCGTACGGGTTAGGATTAGGGGACGGGTGAGGGTAAGGCTTCGGGTAAGGGTTAGGGTTAAGGTTATGTTTAGGGTTAGGGGACGGGGACGGTTTAGGGTACAGGTTAGGGTACGACAAAGGTTTAGGGTGAGCGTACGTGTTAGGGTAAGGGGTAGTGTTAGCCTACGGGTTAGGATTAGGGGACGGGTGAGGGTAAGGCTTCGGGTAAGGGTTAGGGTTAGGGTTAGGGTTACGGTTAGGGTTAGGGGACGGGGACGGTTTAGGGTACAGGTTAGGGTACGACAACGGTTTAGGGTGAGCGTACGTGTTAGGGTACGGGTTTGTGTTAGCGTACGGGTTAGGATTAGGGGACGGGTGAGGGTAAGACTTCGGGTAAGGGTTAGGGTTAGGGTTAGGGTTAGGGTTAGGGGACGGGGTCAGTTATGATTTACGGTACAGGTTAGGGTACGACCACTGTTTAGGGTGAGCGTACGTGTTAGGGTATGGGTTAGTGTTAGCGTACGGGTTAGGATTAGGGGACGGTTGAGGATAAGGCTTCGGGTAAGGGTTAGGGTTAGGGTTAGGGTTAGGGTTAGGGTTACGGGACGGGGACGGTTTAGGGTACAGGTTAGGGTACGACAATGGTTTAGGGTGAGCGTACGTGTTAGGGTACGTGTTAGTGTTAGCGTACGGGTTAGGATTAGGGGACGGGTGAGGGTAAGGCTTCGGGTAAGGGTTAGGGTTAAGGTTATGTTTAGGGTTAGGGGACGGGGACGGTGTAGGGTACAGGTTAGGGTACGACCACGGTTTAGGGTGAGCGTACGTGTTACGGTACGGGTTAGTGTTAGCGTACGGGTTAGGATTAAGGGACGGGTGAGGGTAAGGCTTCGGGTAAGGGTTAGGATTAGTGTTAGGGTTAGGGTTAGGGGATGGGGACGGGGACGGTTTAGGGTACAGGTTAGGGTACGACAACAGTTTAGGGTGAGCATACGTGTTAGGGTACGGGTTACTGTTAGCGTACGGGTTAGGATTAGGGGACGGGTGAGGGCAAGGCTTTGGGTAAGGGTTAGGGTTAGGTTTAGGGTAAGGGTTAGGGGACGGGGACAGTTTAGGGTACAGGTTAGGGTACGACAACGGTTTAGGGTGAGCGTACGTGATAGGGTACGGGTTAGTGTTAGCGTACGGGTTAGGATTAGGGGACGGGTGAGGGTAAGGCTTCAGGTAAGGGTTAGGGTTAGGGTTAGGGTTAGGGTTAAGGGACATGGACGGGGACGGTTTAGAGTACAGGTTAGGGTACGTGAACGGTTTAGGGTGAGCGTACGTGTTAGTGTACGGGTTAGTGTTAGCGTACGGGTTAGGATTAGGGGAAGGGTGAGGGTCAGGCTTCGGGTAAGGCTTAGGGTTAGGGTTAGAGTTAGGATTAGGGTTAGGGGACGGGGAAGTTTTAGGGAACAGGTTAGGGTACGACAATGGTTTAGGGTGAGCGTACGTGTTAGGGTACGGGTTAGTGTTAGCGTACGGGTTAGGATTAGGGGATGGGTGAGGGTAAGGCTTCGGGTAAGTGTTAGGGTTAGGGTTAGGGTTAGGTTTAGGGGACGGGGACAGTTTAGGGTACAGGTTAGGGTACGACAACAGTTTAGGGTGAGCGTACGTGTTAGGGTATGTGTTAGTGTTTGCGTACGGGTTAGGAATAGGGGACGGGTGAGGGTAAGGCTTCGGGTAAGGGTTAGGGTTAGGGGACGGGGACGGGGACGGTTTAGGGTACAGGTTAGGGTACGACAAAGGTTTAGGGTGAGCGTACGTGTTAGCGTACGGTTTAGTGTTAGCGTACGGGTTAGGATTAGGGGACGGGTGAGGGTAAGGCTTCGGGTAAGGGTTAGGGTTAGGGATAGGGTTAGGGGACGGGGACAGTTATGATTTATGGTACAGGTTAGGGTACGACCACTGTTTAGGGTGAGCGTACGTGTTAGGGTATGGTTTAGTGTTAGCGTACGGGTTAGGATTAGGGGACGGTTGAGGATACGGCTTCGGGTAAGGGTTAGGGTTAGGGTTAGGGTTAGGGTTAGGGTTACGGGACGGGGACGGTTTAGGGTACAGGTTAGGGTACGACAATGGTTTAGGGTGAGCGTACGTGTTAGGGTACGTGTTAGTGTTAGCGTACGGGTTAGGATTAGGGGACGGGTGAGGGTAAGGCTTCGGGTAAGGGTTAGGGTTAAGGTTATGTTTAGGGTTAGGGGACGGGGACGGTTTAGGGTACAGGTTAGGGTACGACAAAGGTTTAGGGTGAGCGTACGTGTTAGGGTAAGGGGTAGTGTTAGCCTACGGGTTAGGATTAGGGGACGGGTGAGGGTAAGGCTTCGGGTAAGGGTTAGGGTTAGGGTTAGGGTTACGGTTAGGGTTAGGGGACGGGGACGGTTTAGGGTACAGGTTAGGGTACGACAACGGTTTAGGGTGAGCGTACGTGTTAGGGTACGGGTTTGTGTTAGCGTACGGGTTAGGATTAGGGGACGGGTGAGGGTAAGACTTCGGGTAAGGGTTAGGGTTAGGGTTAGGGTTAGGGTTAGGGGACGGGGACAGTTATGATTTACGGTACAGGTTAGGGTACGACCACTGTTTAGGGTGAGCGTACGTGTTAGGGTATGGGTTAGTGTTAGCGTACGGGTTAGGATTAGGGGACGGGTGAGGGTAAGGCTTCGGGTAAGGGTTAGGGTTAAGGTTATGTTTAGGGTTAGGGGACGGGGACGGTTTAGGGTACAGGTTAGGGTACGACCACGGTTTAGGGTGAGCGTACGTGTTAGGGTACGGGTTAGTGTTAGCGTACGGGTTAGGATTAGGGGACGCGTGAGGGTACGGTTTCGGGTAAGAGTTACGGTTAGGGTTAGGGTTAGGGTTAAGGGACGGAGACGGTTTAGGATACAGGTTAGGGTACGACAACGGTTTAGTTTGAGCGTACGTGTTAGGGCACGGGTGAGTGTTAGCGTACGGGTTAGGATTAGGGGACGGGTTAGGGTAAGGCTTCGGGTAAGTGTTAGGGTTAGGGTTAGGGTTAGGGGACGGGGACGGTTTAGGGTAGAGGTTAGGGTATGAAAACGGTTTAGGGTGAGCGTACGTGTTAGGGTACGGGTTAGTGTTAGCGTACGGGTTAGGATTAAGGGACGGGTGAGGGTAAGGCTTCGGGTAAGGGTTAGGTTTAGGGTTAGGGTTAGGGTTAGGGTTAGGGGACGGGGACGGTTTAGGGTGCAGGTTAGTGTACGACAACGGTTTAGGGTGAGCGTACGTTTTAGGGTACGAGTTAGTGTTAGCGTACGGTTTAGGATTAGGGGACGGGTGAGGGTAAGGCTTCGGGTAAGGGTTAGGATTAGTGTTAGGGTTAGGGTTAGGGGATGGGGACGGGGACCGTTTAGGGTACAGGTTAGGTTATGACAACAGTTTAGGGTGAGCGTACGTGTTAGGGTACGGGTTACTGTTAGCGTACGGTTTAGGATTAGGGGACGGGTGAGGGTAAGGCTTTGGGTAAGGGTTAGGGTTAGCTTTAGGGTAAGGGTTAGGGGACGGGGACAGTTTAGGGTACAGGTTAGGGTACGACAACGGTTTAGGGTGAGCGTACGTGATAGGGTACGGGTTAGTGTTAGCGTACGGGTTAGGATTAGGGGACGGGTGAGGGTAAGGCTTCAGGTAAGGGTTAGGATTAGGGTTAGGGTTAGGGTTAAGGGACATGGACGGGGACGGTTTAGAGTACAGGTTAGGGTACGTCAACGGTTTAGGGTAAGCGTACGTGTTAGTGTACGGGTTAGTGTTAGCGTACGGGTTAGGATTAGGGGAAGGGTGAGGGTCAGGCTTCGGGTAAGGCTTAGGGTTAGGGTTAGGGTTAGGATTAGGGTTAGGGGACGGGGAAGTTTTAGGGAACAGGTTAGGGTACGACAATGGTTTAGGGTGAGCGTACGTGTTAGGGTACGGGTTAGTGTTAGCGTACGGGTTAGGATTAGGGGATGGGTGAGGGTAAGGCTTCGGGTAAGTGTTAGGGTTAGGGTTAGGGTTAGGTTTAGGGGACGGGGACGGTTTAGGGTACAGGTTAGGGTACGACAACAGTTTAGGGTGAGCGTACGTGTTAGGGTATGTGTTAGTGTTTGTGTACGGGTTAGGAATAGGGGACGGGTGAGGGTAAGGCTTCGGGTAAGGGTTAGGGTTAGGGGACGGGGACGGGGACGGTTTAGGGTACAGGTTAGGGTACGACAATGGTTTAGGGTGAGCGTACGTGTTAGGGTACGGTTTAGTGTTAGCGTACGGGTTAGGATTAGGGGACGGGTGAGGGTAAGGCTTCAGGTAAGGTTTAGGGTTAGGGTTAGGGTTAGGGTTAAGGGACGGGCACGGGGACGGTTTAGGGTACAGGTTAGGGTACGACAACGGTTTAGGTTGAGCGTAAGTGTTAGGGTACGGGTTAGTGTTAGCGTAGGGGTTAGGATTAGGGGACGGGTGAGGGTAAGACTTCGGGTAAGGGTTAAGGTTAGGGATAGGGTTAGGGGACGGGGACGGTTTAGGATACAGGTTAGGGTACGACAACGGTTTAGGGTGAGCGTACGTGTTAGGGTACGGGTTAGTGTTAGCGTACGGGTTAGGATTAGGGGACGGGTGAGGGTAAGGCTTCGGGTAAGGTTTAGGGTTAGGGTTAGGGTTAGGGTTAGGGTTAGGTGACGGGGACGGGGACGATTTAGGGTACAGTTTAGGGTACGACAACGGTTTAGGGTGAGCATACGTGTTAGGGTACGGGTTAGTGTTAGCGTACGGGTTAGGATTAGGGGAAGGGTGAGGGTAAGGATTCGGGTAAGGGTTAGGGTTAGGGTTAGGGTTAGGGTTAAGGGACGGAGACGGTTTAGGATACAGGTTAGGGTACGACAATGGTTTAGTGTGAGCGTACGTGTTAGGGCACAGGTTAGTGTTAGCGTACGGGTTAGGATTAGGGGACGGGTGAGGGTAAGTCTTCGGGTAAGTGTTAGGGTTAGGGTTAGGGTTAGGGTTAGGGTTAGGGTTAGCGGACGGGGACGGGGACAGGGACGGTTTAGGGTACAGTTTAGGGTACGACAACGGTTTAGGGTGAGCGTACGTGTTAGGGTACGTGTTAGTGTTAGCGTACGGGTTAGGATTAGGGGACGGTAGAGGGTAAGGCTTCGGGTAAGGGTTAGGGTTAGGGTTAGGGTTAGGGTTAGGGGACGGGGAAGGTTTAGGGTACAGGTTAGGGTACGACAACGGTTTAGGGTGAGCGTACGTGTTAGGGTACGGGTTAGTGTTAGCGTACGGGTTAGGATTAGGGGACGGGTGAGGGTAAGACTTCGGGTAAGGGTTAGGGTTAGGGTTAGGGTTAGGGTTAGGGGACGGGGACCTTTTAGGGTACACGTTAGGGTACGACAACGGTTTAGGGTGAGCGTACGTGTTAGGGTACGGGTTAGTGTTAGCGTACGGGTTAGGATTAGGGGACGGGTGAGGGTAAGGCTTCGGGTAAGGGTTAGTGTTAGGGTTAGGGTTAGGGTTAGGGTTAGGGGACGGGGACGGTTTAGGGTACAGGTTAGGGTACGACAAAGGTTTAGGGTGAGCGTACGTGCTAGGCTATGGTTTAGTGTTAGCGTACGGGTTAGGATTAGGGGACGGGTGAGGGTAAGGCTTCGGGTAAGGGTTAGGGTTAGGGTTAGGGTTAGGGTGAGGGTTAGGGTACGGGGACGGTTTAGGGTACAGGTTAGGGTACGACAACGGTTTAGGGTGAGCGTACGTGTTAGGGTACGGGTTAGTGTTAGCGTACGGGTTAGGATAAGGGGACGGGTGACGGTAAGGCTTCGGGTAAGGCTTAGGGTTAGGGTTAGGGTTAGGGAACGGGGACGGTTTAGGGTACAGTTTAGGCTACGACAACGGTTTAGGGTGAGCGTACGTGTTAGGGTACGTGTTAGTGTTAGCGTACGGGTTAGGATTAAGTGACGGGTGAGGGTAAGGCTTCGGGTAAGTGTTAGGGTTA
This sequence comes from Delphinapterus leucas, assembly GCF_059928025.1. NCBI lineage: Eukaryota > Metazoa > Chordata > Mammalia > Artiodactyla > Monodontidae > Delphinapterus > Delphinapterus leucas. Next base: position 4,432,795 of record NC_143147.1, on the reverse strand, counting down.
GGGTTAGGGGACGGGGACGGTGACGGGGACGGGGACGGTTTAGGGTACAGGTTAGGGTACGACAACGGATTAGGGTGATTGTACGTGTTAGGGTATGGGTTAGTGTTAGCGTACGGGTTAGGATTAGGGGACGGGTGAGGGTAAGGCTTTGGGTAAAGTTTAGGGTTAGGGTTAGGGTTAGGGGACGGGGACGGGAACGGGGACGGTTTAGGGTACATTTTAGGGTACGACAACGGTTTAGGGTGAGCGTACGTGTTAGGGTACGGTTTAGTGTTAGCGTACGGGTGAGGATTAGGGGACGGGTGAGGATAAGGCTTCGGGTAAGGGTTAGGGTTATGGTTAGTGTTAGGGTTAGGGTTTGGGGACGGGGACGGTTTAGGGTACAGGTTAGGGTACGACAACGGTTTAGGCAGAGCGTACGTGTTAGGGTACGGGTTAGTGTTAGCATACGGGTTACGATTAGGGGACGGGTGAGGGTAAGGCTTCGGGAAAGGGTTAGGGTTAGGGTTAGGGTTAGGGTTAGGGGACGGGCACGGGGACGGTTTAGGGTACAGGTTAGGGTACGACACCGGTTTAGGGTGAGGGTACGTGTTAGGGTATGGTTTAGTGTTAGCGTACGGGTTAGGATTAGGGGACGGGTTAGGGTAAGGCTTCGGGTAAGGGTTAGGGTTAGGGTTAGGGTTAGGGTTAGGGGACGGGGACGGTTTAGGCTACAGGTTAGGGTACGACAACGGTTTAGGGTGAGCGTACGTGTTAGGGTACGGGTTAGTGTTAGCGTACGGGTTAGGATTAGGGGACGGGTGAGGGTAAGGCTTCGGGTAAGGGTTAGGGTTAGGGTTAGGTTTAGGGTTAGGGTTAGGGGACGGGGACGGTTTAGGGTACAGGTTAGGGTACGACAAAGGTTTAGGGTGAGCGTACGTGTTAGGCTACGGTATAGTTTTAGCGTACGGGTTAGGATTAGGGGACGGGTGAGGGTAAGCCTTCGGGTAAGGGTTAGGGTTAGGGTTAGGGTTAGGGTTAGGGTTAGGGTACGGGGACGGTTTAGGGTACAGGTTAGGGTACGACAACGATTTAGGGTGAGCGTACGTGTTAGGGTACGGGTTAGTGTTAGCGTACGGGTTAGGATTAGGGGACGGGGGAGGGTAAGGCTTCGGGTAAGGGTTAGGGTTAGGGTTAGGGTTAGGGTTAGGTTTAGGGGATGGGGACGGTATAGGGTACATGTTAGGTTACGCCAACGGTTTAGGGTGAGCGTACGTGTTAGGGTACGGGTTAGTGTTAGCGTACGGGTTAGGATTAGGGGACGGGTGAGGGTAAGGCTTCGGGAAAGGGTTAGGGTTAGGGTTAGGGTTAGGGTTAAGGGACGGGGACGGGGACGGTTTAGTGTACAGGTTAGGGTACGACAACGGTTTAGGTTGAGCGTAAGTGTTAGGGTACGGGTTAGTGTTAGCGTACGGGTTAGGATTAGGGGACGGGTGAGGGTAAGACTTCGGGTAAGGGTTAGGGTTAGGGATAGGGTTAGGGGACGGGGACGGTTCAGGATACAGGTTAGGGTACGACAACGGTTTAGGGTGAGCGTACGTGTTAGGGTACGGTTTAGTGTTAGCGTATGGGTTAGGATTAGGGGACGGGTGAGGGTAAGGCTTCGGGTAAGGGTTAGGGTTAGGGTTAGGGTTAGGCTTAGGTTTAGGGGATGGGGACGGGGACGGTTTAGGGTACAGGTTAGGGTAACACAACGGTTTAGGGTGAGCGTACGTGTTAGGGTACGGGTTAGTGTTAGCGTACGGGTTAGGATTAGGGGACGAGTGAGGGTAAGGCTTCGGGTAAAGGTTAGGGTTAGCGTTAGGGTTAGGGGACGAGGACGGGGACGGGGACGGTTTAGAGTACAGTTTAGGGTACGACAACGGTTTAGGGTGAGCGTACGTGTTAGGGTACGGTTTAGTGTTAGCGTACGGGTGAGGATTAGGGGACGGGTGAGGATAAGGCTTCGGGTAAGGGTTAGGGTTATGGTTAGTGTTAGGGTTAGGGTTAGGGGACGGGGACGGTTTAGGGTACAGGTTAGGGTACGACAACGGTTTAGGCTGAGCGTGCGTGTTAGGGTACGGGTTAGTGTTAGCGTACGGGTTAGGATTAGGGGACGGGTGAGGGTAAGGCTTCGAGAAAGGGTTAGGGTTAGGGTTAGGGGACGGGCACGGGGACGGTTTAGGGTACAGGTTAGGGTACGACACCGGTTTAGGGTGAGGGTACGTGTTAGGGTACGGGTTAGTGTTAGCGTACGGGTTAGGATTAGGGGACGGGTTGGGGTAAGGCTTCGGGTAAGGGTTAGGGTTAGGGTTAGGGTTAGGGTTAGGGTTAGGGGACGGGGACGGTTTAGGCTACAGGTTAGGGTACGACAACGGTTTAGGGTGAGCGTACGTGTTAGGGTACGGGTTAGTGTTAGCGTACGGGTTAGGATTAGGGGACGGGTGAGGGTAAGGCTTCTGGTAAGGGTTTGGGTTAGGGTTAGGGTTAGGGTTACAGGACAGGGACGGTTTAGGGTACAGGTTAGGGTACGACAACGGTTTAGGGTGAGCGTACGTGTTAAGGTACGGGTTAGTGTTAGCGTATGGGTTAGGATTAGGGGACGGGTGAGGGTAAGGCTTCGGGTAAGGGTTAGGGTTAGGGTTAGGGTTAGGGTTAGGGGACGGGTACGGGGACGGTTTAGGGTACAGGTTAGGGTACGATAACGGTTTAGGGTGAGCGTACGTGTTAGGGTATGTGTTAGTGTTTGCGTACGGGTTAGGAATAGGGGACGGGTGAGGGTAAGGCTTGGGGTAAGGGTTAGGGTTAGGGTTAGGGTTAGGGGACGGGGACGGGGACGGTTTAGGGTACAGGTTAGGGTACGACAACGGTTTAGGGTGAGCGTTTGTGTTAGGGTACGGGTTAGTTTTAGCGTAAGGGTGAGGATTAGGGGACGGGTGAGGGTAAGGCTTCGGGAAAGGGTTAGGGTTAGGGTTAGGGTTAGGGTTAAGGGACGGGGACGGGGACGGTTTAGTGTACAGGTTAGGGTACGACAATGGTTTAGGTTGAGCGTAAGTGTTAGGGTACGTGTTAGTGTTAGCGTACGGGTTAGGATTAGGGGACGGGTGAGGGTAAGACTTCGGGTAAGGGTTAGGGTTAGGGATAGGGTTAGGGGACGGGGACGGTTTAGGATACAGGTTAGGGTACGACAACGGTTTAGGGTGAGCGTACGTGTTAGGGTACGGTTTAGTGTTAGCGTATGGGTTAGGATTAGGGGACGGGTGAGGGTAAGGCTTCGGGTAAGGGTTAGGGTTAGGGTTAGGGTTAGGTTTAGGGTTAGGGGATGGGGACGGGGACGGTTTAGGGTACAGGTTAGGGTACGACAACGGTTTAGGGTGAGCGTACGTGTTAGGGTACGGGTTAGTGTTAGCGTACGTGTTAGGATTCGGGGACGGGTGAGGGTAAGGCTTCGGGTAAGGGTTAGGGTTAGGGGTAGGGTTAGGTTTAGGGTTAGGTGACGGGGACGGGGATGATTTAGGGTACAGTTTAGGGTACGACAACGGTTTAGGGTGAGTGTACATGTTAGGGTACGGGTTAGTGTTAGCGTACGGATTAGGATTAGGGGACGGGTGAGGGTAAGGATTCGGGTAAGGGTTAGGGTTAGGGTTAGGGTTAGGGTTAGGGTTAAGGGACGGAGACGGTTTAGGATACAGGTTAGGGTACGACAACGGTTTAGTGTGAGCGTACGTGTTAGGGCACAGGTTAGTGTTAGCGTACGGGTTAGGATTAGGGGACGGGTGAGGGTAAGGCTTCGGGTAAGTGTTAGGGTTAGGGTTAGGGTTAGGGTTAGGGTTAGGGTTAGGGGACGGGGACGGTTTAGGGTAGAGGTTAGTGTACGACAACGGTTTAGTGTGAGCGTACGTGTTAGGGTACGGGTTAGTGTTAGCGTACGGGTTAGGATTAGGGGACGGGTGAGGGTAAGTCTTCGGGTAAGGGTTAGGGTTAGGGTTAGGGTTAGGGTTAGGGTTAGGGGGCGGGGACGGTTTAGGGTACAGGTTAGGGTACGACAACGGTTTAGGGTGAGCGTACGTTTTGCGTACGGGTTAGTGTTAGCGTACGGTTTAGGATTAGGGGACGGGTGAGGGTAAGGCTTCGGGTAAGGGTTAGGGTTAGGGTTAGGGTTAGGGGATGGGGACGGTGACGGTTTAGGGTACAGGTTAGGGTACGACAACAGTTTAGGGTGAGCGTACATTTTAGGGTACGGGTTAGTGTTAGCGTACGGGTTAGGATTATGGGACGGGTGAGGGTAACGCTTCGGGTAAGTGTTAGGGTTAGGGTTAGGGTTAGGGTTAGGGGACGGGGACGGTTTGGGGTACAGGTTAGGGTACGACAATGGTTTAGGGTGAGCGTACGTGTTAGGGTACGGGTTAGTGTTAGCGTACGGGATAGGATTAGGGGACGGGTGAGGGTAAGGCTTTGGGTAAGGGTTAGGGTTAGGGTTAGGGTTAGGGTTAGGGTTAGGGGACGGGGACCTTTTAGGGTACACGTTAGGGTACGACAACGGTTTAGGGTGAGCGTACGTGTTAGGGTACGGGTTAGTGTTAGCGTACGGGTTAGGATTAGGGGACGGGTGAGGGTAAGGCTTCGGGTAAGGGTTAGGGTTAGGGTTAGGGTTAGGGTTAGGGTTAGGGGACGGGGACGGTTTAGGGTACAGGTTAGGGTACGACAAAGGTTTAGGGTGAGCGTACGTGTTAGGCTATGGTTTAGTGTTAGCGTACGGGTTAGGATTAGGGGACGGGTGAGGGTAAGGCTTCGGGTAAGGGTTAGGGTTAGGGTTAGGGTTAGGGTGAGGGTTAGGGTACGGGGACGGTTTAGGGTACAGGTTAGGGTACGACAACGGTTTAGGGTGAGCGTACGTGTTAGGGTACGGGTTAGTGTTAGCGTACGGGTTAGGATAAGGGGACGGGTGACGGTAAGGCTTCGGGTAAGTCTTAGGGTTAGGGTTAGGGTTAGGGGACGGGGACGGTTTAGGGTACAGTTTAGGCTACGACAACGGTTTAGGGTGAGCGTACGTGTTAGGGTACGTGTTAGTGTTAGCGTACGGGTTAGGATTAAGTGACGGGTGAGGGTAAGGCTTCGGGTAAGGGTTAGGGTTAGGGTTAGGGGACGGGGACGGTGACGGGGACGGGGACGGTTTAGGGTACAGGTTAGGGTACGACAACGGATTAGGGTGAGCGTACGTGTTAGGGTATGGGTTAGTGTTAGCGTACGGGTTAGGAATAGGGGACGGGTGAGGGTAAGGCTTTGGGTAAAGTTTAGGGTTAGGGTTAGGGTTAGGGGACGGGGACGGGAACGGGGACGGTTTAGGGTACAGTTTAGGGTACGACAACGGTTTAGGGTGAGCGTACGTGTTAGGGTACGGTTTAGTGTTAGCGTACGGGTGAGGATTAGGGGAAGGGTGAGGATAAGGCTTCGGGTAAGGGTTAGGGTTATGGTTAGTGTTAGGGTTAGGGTTAGGGGACGGGGACGGTTTAGGGTACAGGTTAGGGTACGACAACGGTTTAGGCAGAGCGTACGTGTTAGGGTACGGGTTAGTGTTAGCATACGGGTTACGATTAGGGGACGGGTGAGGGTAAGGCTTCGGGAAAGGGTTAGGGTTAGGGTTAGGGTTAGGGTTAGGGGACGGGCACGGGGACGGTTTAGGGTACAGGTTAGGGTACGACACCGGTTTAGGGTGAGGGTACGTGTTAGGGTATGGTTTAGTGTTAGCGTACGGGTTAGGATTAGGGGACGGGTTAGGGTAAGGCTTCGGGTAAGGGTTAGGGTTAGGGTTAGGGTTAGGGTTAGGGGACGGGGACGGTTTAGGCTACAGGTTAGGGTACGACAATGGTTTAGGGTGAGCGTACGTGTTAGGGTACGGGTTAGTGTTAGCGTACGGGTTAGGATTAGGGGACGGGTGAGGGTAAGGCTTCGGGTAAGGGTTAGGGTTAGGGTTAGGTTTAGGGTTAGGGTTAGGGGACGTGGACGGTTTAGGGTACAGGTTAGGGTACGACAAAGGTTTAGGGTGAGCGTACGTGTTAGGCTACGGTATAGTTTTAGCGTACGGGTTAGGATTAGGGGACGGGTGAGGGTAAGCCTTCGGGTAAGGGTTAGGGTTAGGGTTAGGGTTAGGGTTAGGGTTAGGGTACGGGGACGGTTTAGGGTACAGTTTAGGGTACGACAACGATTTAGGGTGAGCGTACGTGTTAGGGTACGTGTTAGTGTTAGCGTACGGGTTAGGATTAGGGGACGGGTGACGGTAAGGCTTCGGGTAAGGGTTAGGGTTAGGGTTAGGGTTAGGGTTAGGGTTAGGTGACGGGGACGGTTTAGGGTACAGGTTAGGGTACGACAACGGTTTAGGGTGAGCGTACGTGTTAGGGTACGGGTTAGTGTTAGCGTACGGGTGAGGATTAGGGGACGGGGGAGGGTAAGGCTTCGGGTAAGGGTTAGGGTTAGGGTTAGGGTTAGGGTTAGGTTTAGGGGATGGGGACGGTATAGGGTACATGTTAGGGTACGCCAACGGTTTAGGGTGAGCGTACGTGTTAGGGTACGGGTTAGTGTTAGCGTACGGGTTAGGATTAGGGGACGGGTGAGGGTAAGGCTTCGGGAAAGGGTTAGGGTTAGGGTTAGGGTTAGGGTTAAGGGACGGGGACGGGGACGGTTTAGTGTACAGGTTAGTGTACGACAACGGTTTAGGTTGAGCGTAAGTGTTATGGTACGGGTTAGTGTTAGCGTACGGGTTAGGATTAGGGGACGGGTGAGGGTAAGACTTCGGGTAAGGGTTAGGGTTAGGGATAGGGTTAGGGGACGGGGACGGTTCAGGATACAGGTTAGGGTACGACAACGGTTTAGGGTGAGCGTACGTGTTAGGGTACGGTTTACTGTTAGCGTATGGGTTAGGATTAGGGGCCGGGTGAGGGTAAGGCTTCGGGTAAGGGTTAGGGTTAGGGTTAGGGTTAGGTTTAGGGTTAGGGGATGGGGACGGGGACGGTTTAGGGTACAGGTTAGGGTACGACAACGGTTTAGGGTGAGCGTACGTGTTAGGGTACGGGTTAGTGTTAGCGTACGGGTTAGGATTAGGGGACGGGTGAGGGTAAGGCTTCGGGTAAAGGTTAGGGTTAGGGTTAGGGTTAGGGGACGAGGACGGGGACGGGGACGGTTTAGAGTACAGTTTAGGGTACGACAACGGTTTAGGGTGAGCGTACGTGTTAGGGTACGGTTTAGTGTTAGCGTACGGGTGAGGATTAGGGGACGGGTGAGGATAAGGCTTCGGGTAAGGGTTAGGGTTATGGTTAGTGTTAGGGTTAGGGTTAGGGGACGGGGACGGTTTAGGGTACAGGTTAGGGTACGACAACGGTTTAGGCTGAGCGTACGTGTTAGGGTACGGGTTAGTGTTAGCGTACGGGTTAGGATTAAGGGACGGGTGAGGGTAAGGCTTCGGGAAAGGGTTAGGGTTAGGGTTAGGGTTAGGGTTAGGGGACGGGCACGGGGACGGTTTAGGGTACAGGTTAGGGTATGACACCGGTTTAGGGTGAGGGTACGTGTTAGGGTACGGGTTAGTGTTAGCGTACGGGTTAGGATTAGGGGACGGGTTGGGGTAAGGCTTCGGGTAAGGGTTAGGGTTAGGGTTAGGGTTAGGGGACGGGGACGGTTTAGGCTACAGGTTAGGGTACGACAACGGTTTAGGGTGAGCGTACGTGTTAGGGTACGGGTTAGTGTTAGCGTACGGGTTAGGATTAGGGGACGGGTGAGGGTAAGGCTTCTGGTAAGGGTTTGGGTTAGGGTTAGGGTTAGGGTTAGGGGACGGGCACGGGGACGGTTTAGGGTACAGCTTAGGGTACGACAACGGTTTAGGGTGAGCGTACGTGTTAGGGTATGGGTTAGTGTTTGCGTACGGGTTAGGAATAGGGGACGGGTGAGGGTAAGGCTTGGGGTAAGGGTTAGGGTTAGGGTTAGGGTTAGGGGACGGGGACGGGGACGGTTTAGGGTACAGGTTAGGGTACGACAACGGTTTAGGGTGAGCGTTCGTGTTAGGGTACGGGTTAGTGTTAGCGTAAGGGTGAGGATTAGGGGACGGGTGAGGGTAAGGCTTCGGGAAAGGGTTAGGGTTAGGGTTAGGGTTAGGGTTAAGGGACGGGGACGGGGACGGTTTAGTGTACAGGTTAGGGTACGACAATGGTTTAGGTTGAGCGTAAGTGTTAGGGTACGTGTTAGTGTTAGCGTACGGGTTAGGATTAGGGGACGGGTGAGGGTAAGACTTCGGGTAAGGGTTAGGGTTAGGGATAGGGTTAGGGGACGGGGACGGTTTAGGATACAGGTTAGGGTACGACAACGGTTTAGGGTGAGCGTACGTGTTAGGGTACGGTTTAGTGTTAGCGTATGTGTTAGGATTAGGGGACGGGTGAGGGTAAGGCTTCGGGTAAGGGTTAGGGTTAGGGTTAGGGTTAGGTTTAGGGTTAGGGGATGGGGACGGGGACGGTTTAGGGTACAGGTTAGGGTACGACAACGGTTTAGGGTGAGCGTACGTGTTAGGGTACGGGTTAGTGTTAGCGTACGGGTTAGGATTCGGGGACGGGTGAGGGTAAGGCTTCGGGTAAGGGTTAGGGTTAGGGGTAGGGTTAGGTTTAGGGTTAGGTGACGGGGACGGGGATGATTTAGGGTACAGTTTAGGGTACGACAACGGTTTAGGGTGAGTGTACATGTTAGGGTACGGGTTAGTGTTAGCGTACGGATTAGGATTAGGGGACGGGTGAGGGTAAGGATTCGGGTAAGGGTTAGGGTTAGGGTTAGGGTTAGGGTTAGGGTTAAGGGACGGAGACGGTTTAGGATACAGGTTAGTGTACGACAACGGTTTAGTGTGAGCGTACGTGTTAGGGCACAGGTTAGTGTTAGCGTACGGGTTAGGATTAGGGGACGGGTGAGGGTAAGGCTTCGGGTAAGTGTTAGGGTTAGGGTTAGGGTTAGGGTTAGGGTTAGGGTTAGGGGACGGGGACGGTTTAGGGTAGAGGTTAGGGTACGACAACGGTTTAGTGTGAGCGTACGTGTTAGGGTACGGGTTAGTGTTAGCGTACGGGTTAGGATTAGGGGACGGGTGAGGGTAAGTCTTCGGGTAAGGGTTAGGGTTAGGGTTAGGGTTAGGGTTAGGGTTAGGGGGCGGGGACGGTTTAGGGTACAGGTTAGGGTACGACAACGGTTTAGGGTGAGCGTACGTTTTGCGTACGGGTTAGTGTTAGCGTACGGTTTAGGATTAGGGAACGGGTGAGGGTAAGGCTTCGGGTAAGGGTTAGGGTTAGGGTTAGGGTTAGGGGATGGGGACGGTGACGGTTTAGGGTACAGGTTAGGGTACGACAACAGTTTAGGGTGAGCGTACGTTTTAGGGTACGGGTTAGTGTTAGCGTACGGGTTAGGATTATGGGACGGGTGAGGGTAACGCTTCGGGTAAGTGTTAGGGTTAGGGTTAGGGTTAGGGTTAGGGGACGGGGACGGTTTGGGGTACAGGTTAGGGTACGACAATGGTTTAGGGTGAGCGTACGTGTTAGGGTACGGGTTAGTGTTAGCGTACGGGATAGGATTAGGGGACGGGTGAGGGTAAGGCTTTGGGTAAGGGTTAGGGTTAGGGTTATGGTTAGGGTTAGGGTTAGGGGACGGGGACAGGGACGGTTTAGGGTACAGGTTAGGGTAGGACAACGGTTTAGGGTGAGCGTACATGTTAGTGTATGGTTTAGTGTTAGCGTACGGGTTAGGATTAGGGGACGGGTTAGGGTAAGGCTTCGGGTAAGGGTTAGGGTTAGGGTTAGGGTTATGGTTAGGGGACGGGGACGGTTTAGGGTACAGGTTAGGGTACGACAACGGTTTAGGGTGAGCGTAGGTGTTAGGGTACGGAATAGTGTTAGCGTACGTGTTAGGATTAAGGGACGGGTGAGGGTAAGGCTTCGGGTAAGGGTTAGGGTTAGGGTTGGGGTTAGAGTTAGGGGACGGGGACGGTGTAGGGTACATTTTAGGGTACGACAACGGTTTAGGGTGAGCATACGTGTTAGGGTACGAGTTAGTGTTAGCGTACGGGTTAGGATTAGGGGACGGGTAAGGGTAAGGCTTCGGGAAAGTGTTAGGGTTAGGTTTAGGGTTAGGGTTCGGGGACGGGGACGGTTTAGGGTACATGTTAGGGTACGACAACGATTTAGGGTGAGCGTAGGTGTTAGGGTACGGATTAGTGTTAGCGTACGGGTTACGAGTAGGGGACGGGTGAGGGTAAGGCTTCGGGTAAGGGTTAGGGTTAGGGTTAGGGTTAGGGGACGGGGACGGTTTAGGGTACAGGTTAGAGTAGGACAACAGTTTAGGTTGAGCGTACATGTTAGGGTACGGGTTAGTGTTAGCGTACGGGTTAGGATTAGGGGATGGGTGAGGGTAAGGCTTCGGGTAAAGGTTAGGGTTAGGGTTAGGGTTAGAGTTAGTGTTAGGGGACGGGGACGGTTTAGGGTACAAGTTAGGGTACGTCAACGGTTTAGGGTGAGCATACGTGTTAGGGTACGGGTTAGTGTTAGAGTACGGGTGAGGATTAGGGGACGGGTGTGTGTAAGGCTTCGGGTAAGGGTTAGGGTTAGGATTAGGGTTAGGGTTAGGATTAGGGGACGGGGACGGTTTAGGGTACAGGTTAGGTTACGACAACGGTTTAGGGTGAGCGTACGTGTTAGGGTACGGGTTAGTGTTAGCGTACGGGTTAGGATTAGGGAACGGGTGAGGGTAAGGCTTCGGGAAAGGGTTAGGGTTAGGGTTAGGTTTAGGGTTAGGGGACGGGCACGGGGACGGTTTAGGGTACAGGTAAGGGTACGACAATGGTTTAGGGTGAGGGTACGTGTTAGGGTATGGTTTAGTGTTAGCGTACGGGTTAGGATTAGGGAAAGGGTGAGGGTAAGGCTTCGGGTAAGGGTTAGCGTTAGGGTTAGGGTTAGGGTTAGGGGACGGGGACAGTTTAGGGTACAGGTTAGGGTACGACAATGGTTTAGGGTGAGCGTACGTGTTAGGGTACGGGTTAGTGTTAGCGTACGGGTTAGGATTAGGGGACGGGTGAGGGTAAGGCTTCGGGTAAGTGTTAGGGTTAGGGGACGGGGACGGTTTAGGGTACAGGTTAGGGTACGACAACGGATTAGGGTGAGCGTACGTGTTAGGGTATGGGTTAGTGTTAGCGTACGGGTTAGGAATAGGGGACGGGTGAGGGTAAGGCTTTGGGTAAAGTTTAGGGTTAGGGTTAGGGTTAGGGGACGGGGACGGGAACGGGGACGGTTTAGGGTACAGTTTAGGGTACGACAACGGTTTAGGGTGAGCGTACGTGTTAGGGTACGGTTTAGTGTTAGCGTAAGGGTGAGGATTAGGGGAAGGGTGAGGATAAGGCTTCGGGTAAGGGTTAGGGTTATGTTTAGTGTTAGGGTTAGGGTTAGGGGCCGGGGACGGTTTAGGGTACAGGTTAGGGTACGACAACGGTTTAGGCAGAGCGTACGTGTTAGGGTACGGGTTAGTGTTAGCATACGGGTTACGATTAGGGGACGGGTGAGGGTAAGGCTTCGGGAAAGGGTTAGGGTTAGGGTTAGGGTTAGGGTTAGGGGACGGGCACGGGGACGGTTTAGGGTACAGGTTAGGGTACGACACCGGTTTAGGGTGAGGGTACGTGTTAGGGTATGGTTTAGTGTTAGCGTACGGGTTAGGATTAGGGGACGGGTTAGGGTAAGGCTTCGGGTAAGGGTTAGGGTTAGGGTTAGGGTTAGGGTTAGGGGACGGGGACGGTTTAGGCTACAGGTTAGGGTACGACAATGGTTTAGGGTGAGCGTACGTGTTAGGGTACGGGTTAGTGTTAGCGTACGGGTTAGGATTAGGGGACGGGTGAGGGTAAGGCTTCGGGTAAGGGTTAGGGTTAGGGTTAGGTTTAGGGTTAGGGTTAGGGGACGTGGACGGTTTAGGGTACAGGTTAGGGTACGACAAAGGTTTAGGGTGAGCGTACGTGTTAGGCTACGGTATAGTTTTAGCGTACGGGTTAGGATTAGGGGACGGGTGAGGGTAAGCCTTCGGGTAAGGGTTAGGGTTAGGGTTAGGGTTAGGGTTAGGGTTAGGGTACGGGGACGGTTTAGGGTACAGGTTAGGGTACGACAACGATTTAGGGTGAGCGTACGTGTTAGGGTACGGGTTAGTGTTAGCGTACGGGTTAGGATTAGGGGACGGGTGACGGTAAGGCTTCGGGTAAGGGTTAGGGTTAGGGTTAGGGTTAGGGTTAGGGTTAGGTGACGGGGACGGTTTAGGGTACAGGTTAGGGTACGACAACGGTTTAGGGTGAGCGTACGTGTTAGGGTACGGGTTAGTGTTAGCGTACGGGTGAGGATTAGGGGACGGGGGAGGGTAAGGCTTCGGGTAAGGGTTAGGGTTAGGGTTAGGGTTAGGTTTAGGGTTAGGGGATGGGGACGGGGACGGTTTAGGGTACAGGTTAGGGTACGACAACGGTTTAGGGTGAGCGTACGTGTTAGGGTACGGGTTAGTGTTAGCGTACGGGTTAGGATTAGGGGACGGGTGAGTGTAAGGCTTCGGGTAAAGGTTAGGGTTAGGGTTAGGGTTAGGGGACGAGGACGGGGACGGGGACGGTTTAGAGTACAGTTTAGGGTACGACAACGGTTTAGGGTGAGCGTACGTGTTAGGGTACGGTTTAGTGTTAGCGTACGGGTGAGGATTAGGGGACGGGTGAGGATAAGGCTTCGGGTAAGGGTTAGGGTTATGGTTAGTGTTAGGGTTAGGGTTAGGGGACGGGGACGGTTTAGGGTACAGGTTAGGGTACGACAACGGTTTAGGCTGAGCGTACGTGTTAGGGTACGGGTTAGTGTTAGCGTACGGGTTAGGATTAGGGGACGGGTGAGGGTAAGGCTTCGTGAAAGGGTTAGGGTTAGGGTTAGGTTTAGGGTTAGGTGACGGGCACGGGGACGGTTTAGGGTACAGGTTAGGGTACGACACCGGTTTAGGGTGAGGGTACGTGTTAGGGTACGGGTTAGTGTTAGCGTACGGGTTAGGATTAGGGGACGGGTTGGGGTAAGGCTTCGGGTAAGGGTTAGGGTTAGGGTTAGCGTTAGGGTTAGGGTTAGGGGACGGGGACGGTTTAGGCTACAGGTTAGGGTACGACAACGGTTTAGGGTGAGCGTACGTGTTAGGGTACGGGTTAGTGTTAGCGTACGGGTTAGGATTAGGGGACGGGTGAGGGTAAGGCTTCTGGTAAGGGTTTGGGTTAGGGTTAGGGTTAGGGTTACGGGACAGGGACGGTTTAGGGTACAGGTTAGGGTACGACAACGGTTTAGGGTGAGCGTACGTGTTAAGGTACGGGTTAGTGTTAGCGTACGGGTTAGGATTAGGGGACGGGTGAGGGTAAGGCTTCGGGTAAGGGTTAGGGTTAGGGTTAGGGTTAGGGTTAGGGGACGGGCACGGGGACGGTTTAGGGTACAGGTTAGGGTACGACAACGGTTTAGGGTGAGCGTACGTGTTAGGGTATGGGTTAGTGTTTGCGTACGGGTTAGGAATAGGGGACGGGTGAGGGTAAGGCTTGGGGTAAGGGTTAGGGTTAGGGTTAGGGTTAGGGGACGGGGACGGGGACGGTTTAGGGTACAGGTTAGGGTACGACAACGGTTTAGGGTGAGCGTTCGTGTTAGGGTACGGGTTAGTGTTAGCGTAAGGGTGAGGATTAGGGGACGGGTGAGGGTAAGGCTTCGGGAAAGGGTTAGGGTTAGGGTTAGGGTTAGGGTTAAGGGACGGGGACGGGGACGGTTTAGTGTACAGGTTAGGGTACGACAATGGTTTAGGTTGAGCGTAAGTGTTAGGGTACGTGTTAGTGTTAGCGTACGGGTTAGGATTAGGGGACGGGTGAGGGTAAGACTTCGGGTAAGGGTTAGGGTTAGGGATAGGGTTAGGGGACGGGGACGGTTTAGGATACAGGTTAGGGTACGACAACGGTTTAGGGTGAGCGTACGTGTTAGGGTACGGTTTAGTGTTAGCGTATGGGTTAGGATTAGGGGACGGGTGAGGGTAAGGCTTCGGGTAAGGGTTAGGGTTAGGGTTAGGGTTAGGTTTAGGGTTAGGGGATGGGGACGGGGACGGTTTAGGGTACAGGTTAGGGTACGACAACGGTTTAGGGTGAGCGTACGTGTTAGGGTACGGGTTAGTGTTAGCGTACGGGTTAGGATTCGGGGACGGGTGAGGGTAAGGCTTCGGGTAAGGGTTAGGGTTAGGGGTAGGGTTAGGTTTAGGGTTAGGTGACGGGGACGGGGATGATTTAGGGTACAGTTTAGGGTACGACAACGGTTTAGGGTGAGTGTACATGTTAGGGTACGGGTTAGTGTTAGCGTACGGATTAGGATTAGGGGACGGGTGAGGGTAAGGATTCGGGTAAGGGTTAGGGTTAGGGTTAGGGTTAGGGTTAGGTTTAAGGGACGGAGACGGTTTAGGATACAGGTTAGGGTACGACAACGGTTTAGTGTGAGCGTACGTGTTAGGGCACAGGTTAGTGTTAGCGTACGGGTTAGGATTAGGGGACGGGTGAGGGTAAGGCTTCGGGTAAGTGTTAGGGTTAGGGTTAGGGTTAGGGTTAGGGTTAGGGTTAGGGGACGGGGACGGTTTAGGGTAGAGGTTAGGGTACGACAACGGTTTAGTGTGAGCGTACGTTTTAGGGTACGGGTTAGTGTTAGCGTACGGGTTAGGATTAGGGGACGGGTGAGGGTAAGTCTTCGGGTAAGGGTTAGGGTTAGGGTTAGGGTTAGGGTTAGGGTTAGGGGGCGGGGACGGTTTAGGGTACAGGTTAGGGTACGACAACGGTTTAGGGTGAGCGTCCGTTTTGCGTACGGGTTAGTGTTAGCGTACGGTTTAGGATTAGGGAACGGGTGAGGGTAAGGCTTCGGGTAAGGGTTAGGGTTAGGGTTAGGGTTAGGGGATGGGGACGGTGACGGTTTAGGGTACAGGTTAGGGTACGACAACAGTTTAGGGTGAGCGTACGTTTTAGGGTACGGGTTAGTGTTAGCGTACGGGTTAGGATTATGGGACGGGTGAGGGTAACGCTTCGGGTAAGTGTTAGGGTTAGGGTTAGGGTTAGGGTTAGGGGACGGGGACGGTTTGGGGTACAGGTTAGGGTACGACAATGGTTTAGGGTGAGCGTACGTGTTAGGGTACGGGTTAGTGTTAGCGTACGGGATAGGATTAGGGGACGGGTGAGGGTAAGGCTTTGGGTAAGGGTTAGGGTTAGGGT
>NC_143147.1:4397500-4412500 GCF_059928025.1 Delphinapterus leucas | reverse complement strand
TTAGGGTTAGGGTTAGGGTTAGGTGACGGGGACGGATTAGGGTACAGGTTAGGGTACGAAAACGGTTTAGGGTGAGCGTACGTGTTAGGGTACGGGTTAGTGTTAGCGTACGGGCTAGGATTAGGGGACGGGTGAGGGTAAGGCTTTGGGTAAGTGTTAGGCTTAGGGTTAGGGTTCTTGTTAGGGGACGGGGTCGGTTAAGGGTACAGGTTAGGGTACGACAACGGTTTAGGGTGAGCGTACGTGTTAGGATACGGGTTAGTGTTAGCGTACGGGTTAGGATTAGGGGACGGGAGAGGGTAAGGCTTCGGGTAAGGTTTAGGGTTAGGGTTAGGGTTAGGGTTAGGGTTAGGAGACGCGGACGGTTTAGGGTAAAGGTTAGGGTACGACAAGGGTTTAGGGTGAGCGTACCTGTTAGGGTACGTGTTAGTGTTAGCGTACGGGTTAGGATTAGGGGACGGGTGAGGGTAAGGCTTCGGGTAAGGGTTAAGGTTAGGGTTAGGGTTAGGGTTAGGGGACGGGCACGGGGACGGTTTAGGGTACAGGTTAGTGTACGACAACGGTTTAGGGTGAGCGTACGTGTTAGGGTATGGGTTAGTGTTAGCTTACGGGTTAGGATAAGGGGACGGGTGAGCGTAAGGCTTCGGGTAAGGGTTAGGGTTAGGGTTATGGTTAGGGTTAGGGTTAGGGGACAGGGACGGTTTAGGGTACAGGTTAGGGTACGACAACGGATTAGGGTGAGCGTACGTGTTAGGGTACGGGATAGTGTTAGCGTACAGGTTAGGATTTGGGGACGGGTGAGGGTAAGGCTTCGAGTAAGGGTTAGGGTTAGGGTTAGGGTGAGGGGACGGGGACGGGGACGGTTTAGGGTACAGGTTAGGGTACGACAATGGTTTCGGGTGAGCGTACGTGTTAGGGTATTGGTTAGTGTTAGCGTACGGGTTAGGCTTAGGGGACGGGTGAGGGTAAGGCTTCGGGTAAGGGTTAGGGTTACGGTTAGGGTTAGGGTTAGGGGACGGGGACGGTTTAGAGTACAGGTTAGGGTACGACAACGGTTTAGGGTGAGCGTACGTGTTAGGGTACGGGTTAGTGTTAGCGTACGGGTTAGGATTTGGGGACGGGTGAGGGTAAGAATTCGGGTAAGGGTTAGGGTTAGGGTTAGGGTTAGGGTTAGGGTTAGGGGACGGGGACGGTTTAGGGTACAGGTTAGGGTACGACAACGGTTTAGGGTGAGCGTACGTGTTAGGGTGTGGGTTAGTGTTACCGTAAGGTTTAGGATTAGGGGACGGGTGAGGGTAAGGCTTCGGGTAAGGTTTAGGGTTAGGGTTAGGGTTAGGGGACGGGGACGGGGACGGTTTAGGGTACAGGTTAGGATACGACAACGGTTTCGGGTGAGCGTACGTGTTAGGGTACGGGTTACTGTTAGCGTACGGGTTAGGATTAGGGGACGGGTGAGGGTAAGGCTTCGGGTAAGGGTTAGGGTTAGTGTTAGGGTTAGGGTTAGGGGACGGGGACGGCTTAGGGTATAGGTTAGGGTACGACAACGGTTTAGGTTGAGCGTACTTGTTAGGGTACGGGTTAGTGTTAGCGTACGGTTTAGGATTAGGGGACGGGTGAGGGTAAAGCTTCGGATAAGGGTTAGGGTTAGGGTTAGGGTTAGGGTTAGGGGACGGGGACGGTTTAGGGTACAGTTTAGTGTACGACAACGGTTTAGGGTGAGCGTACGTGTTAGGGTATGGGTTAGTGTTGGCGTACGGGTTAGGATTAGGGGACGGGTGAGTGTAAGGCTTCGGGTAAGGGTTAGGGTTAGGGTTAGGGTTAGGGGACGGGGACGGTTTAGGGTACAGTTTAGGGTACGACAACGGTTTATGGTGAGCGTACGTGTTAGGGTACGGGTTAGTGTTAGCGTACGGGTTAGGATTAGGGGACGGGTGAGGGTAAGGCTTCGGGTAAGGGTTAGGGTTAGGCTTAGGGTTAGGGTTAGGGTTAGGGGACGGGGACGGTTTAGGGTACAGGGTAGGGTACGACAACAGTTTAGGGTGAGCGTACGAGTTAGGGTATGGGTTAGTGTTAGCGTACGGGTTAGGATTAGGGGACGGGTGAGGGTAAGGCTTCGGGTAAGTGTTAGGGTTAGGGTTAGGGTTAGGGTTAGGGTTAGGCGACGGGGACGGATTAGGGTACAGGTTATGGTACGACAACAGTTTAGGGTGAGCGTACGTGTTAGGGTACGGGTTAGTGTTATCGTACGGGTTAGGATTAGGGGACGGGTGACGGTAAGGCTTCGGGTAAGGGTTAGGCTTAGGGTTAGGGTTAGGGTTAGGGGACGGGGACGGTTAAGGGTACAAGTTAGGGTACGACAATGGTTTAGGGTGAGCGTACGTGTTAGGTTATGGGTTAGTGTTGGCGTACGGGTTAGGATTAGGGGACGGGTGAGGGTAAGGCTTCGGGTAAGGGTTAGGGTTAGGGTTAGGGTTAGGGTTAGGGTTATGGGACGGGGACGGTTTAGGGTACAGGTTAGCGTATGACAATGGTTTAGGGTGAGCGTACGTGTTAGGGTACGGGTTAGTGTTAGCGTACGGGTTAGGATTAGGGGACGTGTGAGGGTAAGGCTTCGGGTAAGGGTTAGGGTTAGGGTTAGGGTTAGGGTTAGGGGACGGGGACAGTTTAGGGTACAGGTTAGGGTACGACAACGGTTTAGGGTGAGCGTACGTGTTAGGGTATGGGTTAGGGTTAGCGTACGGGTTAGGATTAGGGGACGGGTGAGTGTAAGGCTTCGGGTAAGGGTTAGGGTTAGGGTTAGGGTTAGGGTTAGGGTTAGGGGACGGGGACAGGGACGGTTTAGGGTACAGGTTAGGGTACGACAACGGATTAGGGTGAGCGTACGTGTTAGGATACGGGATAGTGTTAGCGTACTGGTTAGGATTAGGGGACTGGTGAGGATACGGCGTCGAGTAAGGCTTAGGGTTAGGGTTAGGGTTAGGGTTAGGGGACGGGGACGGGGACGGTTTAGGGTACAGGTTAGGGTACGACAACTGTTTAGGGTGAGCATACGTGTTAGGGTACGGGTTAGTGTTAGTGTATGGGTTAGGATTACGGGACGGGTGAGGGTAAGTCTTCGGGTAAGGGTTAAGGTTAGGGTTAGGGTTAGGGTTAGGGGACGGGGACGGTTTAGGGTACAGGTTAGGGTACGACAACGGATTAGGGTTAGCGTACGTGTTAGGGTATGGGTTAGTGTTAGCGTACGGGTTAGGATTAGGGGACGGGTGAGGGTAAGGCTTCGGGTAAGGGTTAGGGTTAGGGTTAGGGTTTGGGTTAGGGGACGGGGATGGTTTAGGGTACAGGTTAGGGTACGACAACGGTTTATGGTGAGCGTACGTGTTAGGGTACGGGTTAGTGTTAGCGTAAGGGTTAGGATTTGGGGACGGGTGAGGGTAAGGCTTCTGGTAAGGGTTAGGGTTAGGGTTACGGTTAGGGTTAGGGGACAGGGACGGTTTAGGGTACAGGTTAGGGTACGACAACGGTTTAGGGTGAGCTTACGTTTTAGGGTACGGGTTAGTGTTAGCGTACGGGTTAGGATTAGAGGACGGGTGAGGGTAAGGCTTCGGGTAAGGTTTAGGGTTAGGGTTAGTGTTAGGGTTAGGGGACGGGGACGGGGACGGTTTAGGGTACAGGTTAGGGTACGACAACTGTTTAGGGTGAGCGTACGTGTTAGGGTACGGGTTAGTGTTAGCGTACGGGTTAGGATTAGGGGACGGGTGAGGGTAAGGATTCGGGTAAGGGTTAGGGTTAGGGTTAGGGTTAGGGTTATTGTTAGGGGACGGGGACGGTTTAGGGTACAGGTTAAGGTACGACAACGGTTTAGGGTGAGCGTACGTGTTAGGGTACGGGTTAGTGTTAGCGTACGGTTTAGGATTAGGGGACGGGTGAGGGTAAGGCTTCGGGTAAGGGTTAGGGTTAGGGTTAGGGTTAGGGTTAGGGGACGGGGACGGTTTAGGGTACAGGTACGTGTACGACAACGGTTTAGGGTGAGCGTACGTGTTAGGGTATGGGTTAGAGTTAGCGTACGGGTTAGGATTAGGGTACGGGTGAGGGTAAGGCTTCGGGTAAGTGTTAGGATTAGGGTTAGGGTTAGGGTTAGGGGACGGGGACGGGGACGGTTTAGGGTACAGGTTAGGGTACGACAACGGTTTAGGGTGAGCGTACGTGTTAGGGTACGGGTTAGTGTTAGCGTACGGGTTAGGATTTGGGGACGGGTGAGGGTAAGAATTCGGGTAAGGGTTAGGGTTAGGGTTAGGGTTAGGGTTAGGGTTAGGGGACGGGGACGGTTTAGGGTACAGGTTAGGGTACGACAACGGTTTAGGGTGAGCGTACGTGTTAGGGTGTGGGTTAGTGTTACCGTAAGGTTTAGGATTAGGGGACGGGTGAGGGTAAGGCTTCGGGTAAGGTTTAGGGTTAGGGTTAGGGTTAGGGGACGGGGACGGGGACGGTTTAGGGTACAGGTTAGGATACGACAACGGTTTCGGGTGAGCGTACGTGTTAGGGTACGGGTTACTGTTAGCGTACGGGTTAGGATTAGGGGACGGGTGAGGGTAAGGCTTCGGGTAAGGGTTAGGGTTAGTGTTAGGGTTAGGGTTAGGGGACGGGGACGGTTTAGGGTATAGGTTAGGGTACGACAACGGTTTAGGTTGAGCGTACTTGTTAGGGTACGGGTTAGTGTTAGCGTACGGTTTAGGATTAGGGGACGGGTGAGGGTAAAGCTTCGGATAAGGGTTAGGGTTAGGGTTAGGGTTAGGGTTAGGGTTAGGGGACGGGGACGGTTTAGGGTACAGTTTAGTGTACGACAACGGTTTAGGGTGAGCGTACGTGTTAGGGTATGGGTTAGTGTTGGCGTACGGGTTAGGATTAGGGGACGGGTGAGTGTAAGGCTTCGGGTAAGGGTTAGGGTTAGGGTTAGGGTTAGGGGACGGGGACGGTTTAGGGTACAGTTTAGGGTACGACAACGGTTTAGGGTGAGCGTACGTGTTAGGGTACGGGTTAGTGTTAGCGTACGGGTTAGGATTAGGGGACGGTTGAGGGTAAGGCTTCGGGTAAGGGTTAGGGTTAGGCTTAGGGTTAGGGTTAGGGTTAGGGGACGGGGACGGTTTAGGGTACAGGGTAGGGTACGACAACAGTTTAGGGTGAGCGTACGAGTTAGGGTATGGGTTAGTTTTAGCGTACGGGTTAGGATTAGGGGACGGGTGAGGGTAAGGCTTCGGGTAAGTGTTAGGGTTAGGGTTAGGGTTAGGGTTAGGGTTAGGCGACGGGGACGGATTAGGGTACAGGTTATGGTACGACAACAGTTTAGGGTGAGCGTACGTGTTAGGGTACGGGTTAGTGTTAGCGTACGGGTTAGGATTAGGGGACGGGTGACGGTAAGGCTTCGGGTAAGGGTTAGGCTTAGGGTTAGGGTTAGGGTTAGGGGACGGGGACGGTTAAGGGTACAAGTTAGGGTACGACAATGGTTTAGGGTGAGCGTACGTGTTAGGGTATGGGTTAGTGTTGGCGTACGGGTTAGGATTAGGGGACGGGTGAGGGTAAGGCTTCGGGTAAGGGTTAGGTTTAGGGTTAGGGTTAGGGTTAGGGTTATGGGACGGGGACGGTTTAGGGTACAGGTTAGCGTATGACAATGGTTTAGGGTGAGCGTACGTGTTAGGGTACGGGTTAGTGTTAGCGTACGGGTTAGGATTAGGGGACGTGTGAGGGTAAGGCTTCGGGTAAGGGTTAGGGTTAGGGTTAGGGTTAGGGTTAGGGGACGGGGACAGTTTAGGGTACAGGTTAGGGTACGACAACGGTTTAGGGTGAGCGTACGTGTTAGGGTATGGGTTAGGGTTAGCGTACGGGTTAGGATTAGGGGACGGGTGAGTGTAAGGCTTCGGGTAAGGGTTAGGGTTAGGGTTAGGGTTAGGGTTAGGGTTAGGGGACGGGGACAGGGACGGTTTAGGGTACAGGTTAGGGTACGACAACGGATTAGGGTGAGCGTACGTGTTAGGATACGGGATAGTGTTAGCGTACGGGTTAGGATTAGGGGACTGGTGAGGATACGGCGTCGAGTAAGGCTTAGGGTTAGGGTTAGGGTTAGGGTTAGGGGACGGGGACGGGGACGGTTTAGGGTACAGGTTAGGGTACGACAACTGTTTAGGGTGAGCATACGTGTTAGGGTACGGGTTAGTGTTAGTGTATGGGTTAGGATTACGGGACGGGTGAGGGTAAGTCTTCGGGTAAGGGTTAAGGTTAGGGTTAGGGTTAGGGTTAGGGGACGGGGACGGTTTAGGGTACAGGTTAGGGTACGACAACGGATTAGGGTTAGCGTACGTGTTAGGGTATGGGTTAGTGTTAGCGTACGGGTTAGGATTAGGGGACGGGTGAGGGTAAGGCTTCGGGTAAGGGTTAGGGTTAGGGTTAGGGTTTGGGTTAGGGGACGGGGATGGTTTAGGGTACAGGTTAGGGTACGACAACGGTTTATGGTGAGCGTACGTGTTAGGGTACGGGTTAGTGTTAGCGTAAGGGTTAGGATTTGGGGACGGGTGAGGGTAAGGCTTCTGGTAAGGGTTAGGGTTAGGGTTACGGTTAGGGTTAGGGGACAGGGACGGTTTAGGGTACAGGTTAGGGTACGACAACGGTTTAGGGTGAGCTTACGTTTTAGGGTACGGGTTAGTGTTAGCGTACGGGTTAGGATTAGAGGACGGGTGAGGGTAAGGCTTCGGGTAAGGTTTAGGGTTAGGGTTAGTGTTAGGGTTAGGGGACGGGGACGGGGACGGTTTAGGGTACAGGTTAGGGTACGACAACTGTTTAGGGTGAGCGTACGTGTTAGGGTACGGGTTAGTGTTAGCGTACGGGTTAGGATTAGGGGACGGGTGAGGGTAAGGATTCGGGTAAGGGTTAGGGTTAGGGTTAGGGTTAGGGTTATTGTTAGGGGACGGGGACGGTTTAGGGTACAGGTTAAGGTACGACAACGGTTTAGGGTGAGCGTACGTGTTAGGGTACAGGTTAGTGTTAGCGTACGGTTTAGGATTAGGGGACGGGTGAGGGTAAGGCTTCGGGTAAGGGTTAGGGTTAGGGTTAGGGTTAGGGTTAGGGGACGGGGACGGTTTAGGGTACAGGTACGTGTACGACAACGGTTTAGGGTGAGCGTACGTGTTAGGGTATGGGTTAGGGTTAGCGTACGGGTTAGGATTAGGGTACGGGTGAGGGTAAGGCTTCGGGTAAGTGTTAGGATTAGGGTTAGGGTTAGGGTTAGGGGACGGGGACGGGGACGGTTTAGGGTACAGGTTAGGGTACGACAACGGTTTAGGGTGAGCGTACGTGTTAGGGTACGGGTTATTGTTAGCGTACGGGTTAGGATTAGGGGACGGGTGAGGGTAAGGCTTCGGGTAAGGCTTAGGGTTAGGGTTAGGGTTAGGGTTAGAGTTAGGGGCGGGGACGGTTTAGGGTACAATTTAGGGTACGACAACTGTTTAGGGTGAGCGTACGTGTTAGGGTACGGGTTAGTGTTAGCGTACTGTTTAGGATTTGGGGACGGGTGAGGGTTAGGCTTCGGGTAAGGGTTAGGGTTAGGGTTAGGGGACGGGGACGGGGACGGGGACGGTTTAGTGTACAGGTTAGGGTACGACATCGGTTTAGGTTGAGCGTACGTGTTACGGTACGGGTTAGTGTTAGCGTACGGGTTAGGTTTAGGGGACGGGTGAGGGTAAGGCTTCGGGTAAGGGTTAGGGTTAGGGTTAGGGTTAGGGTTAGGGGACGGGGAAGGGGACGGTTTAGGGTACAGTTTAGGGTACGACAACGGTTTAGGGTGAGCGTACGTGTTAGGGTACGGGTTAGTGTTAGCGTACGGGTTAGGATTAGGGGACGGGTGAGGGTAAGGCTTCGGGTAAGGATTAGGGTTAGGGTTAGGGTTAGGGTTAGTGTTAGGGGACGGGGACGGTTTAAGGTACAGGTTAGTGTACGACAACGGTTTAGGGTGAGCGTACGTGTTTGGGTACGGGTTAGTGTTAGCGTACGGGTTAGGATTTGGGGACGGGTGAGGGTAAGGCTTCGGGTAAGGGTTAGCGTTAGGGTTAGGTTTAGGGTTAGGGGACGGGGACGGTTTAGGGTACAGGTTAGGGTACGACAACGGTTTAGGGTGAGCGTACGTGTTAGGGTACGGGTTAGTGTTAGCGTACGGTTTAGGATTAGGGGACGGGTGAGGGTAAGGCTTTGGGTAAGGGTTAGGGTTAGGGTTAGGGTTAGGGTTAGGGGGCGGGGACGGTTTAGGGTACAGGTTAGGGTACAACAACGGTTTATGGTGAGCGTACGTGTTAGGGTACGGGTTAGTGTTAGCGTACGGGTTAGGATTAGGGGACGGGTGAGGGTAAGGCTTCAGGTAAGGGTTAGGGTTAGGGTTAGGGGTAGGGTTAGGGTTAGGGGACGGGGACGATTTAGGGTACAGGTAAGTGTACGACAACGGTTTAGGGTGAGCGTACGTGTTAGGGTACGGGTTAGTGTTAGCGTACGGGATAGGATTAGGGTACGGGTGAGGGTAAGGCTTTGGTTAAGGGTTAGCATTAGGGTTAGGGTTAGGGTTAGGTGACGGGGACGGGGACGGTTTAGGGTACAGGTTAGGGTACGACAACGGATTACGGTGAGCGTACGTGTTAGGGTACGGGTTAGTGTTAGCGTACGGGTTAGGATTAGGGGACGGGTGAGGTTAAGACTTCGGGTAAGGGTTAGGGTGAGGGTTAGGGTTAGGGATAGGATTAGGGGACGGGGACGGTTTAGGGTACAGGTTAGGGTACGACAACGGTTTAGGGTGAGCGTACGTGTTAAGGTACAGGTTAGTGTTAGCGTACGGGTTAGGATTAGGGGACGGGTGAGGGTAAGGCTTCGGGTAAGGGTTAGGGTTAGGGTTAGGGTTAGGGTTAGGTTTAGGGGACGGGGACGGGGACGGTTTAGGGTACAGGTTAGTGTACGACAAAGGTTTAGGGTGAGCGTACGTGTTAGGGTACGGGTTAGTGTTAGCGTACGGGTTAGGATTAGGGTACGGGTGAGGGTAAGGCTTCGGGTAAGGGTTAGGGTTAGGGTTAGGGTTAGGGATAGGGGATGGGGACGGGCACGGTTTAGTGTACAGGTTAGGGTACGACAACGGTTTAGGCTGAGCGTACGTGTTAGGGTACGGGTTAGTGTTAGCGTACGGGTTAGGATTAGGGGACGGGTGAGTGTAAGGCTTCGGGTAAGGGTTAGGGTTAGGGTTATGGTTAGGGTTAGTGTTAGGGGACGGGGACGGTTTAGGGTACAGTTTAGGGTACGACAACGGTTTAGGGTGAGCGTACGTGTTAGGGTACGTGTTAGTGTTAGCGTACGGGTTAGGATTAGGGGACGGGTGAGTGTAAGGCTTCGGGTAAGGGTTAGGTTTAGGGTTAGGGTTAGGGTTAGGGGACGGGGACGGGGACGGTTTACGGTACAGGTTAGGATACGACAACGGTTTAGGGTGAGCGTACGTGTTAGGGTATGGGTTAGTGTTAGCGTACGGGTTAGGATTACGGGACGGGTGAGTGTTAGGTTTCGGGTAAGGGTTAGGGTTAGGGTTAGGGTTTGGGTTATTGTTAGGGGACGGGGACGGTTTAGGGTACAGGTTAGGGTACGACAACGGTTTAGGGTGAGCGTACGTGTTAGGGTACGGGTTAGTGTTAGCGTACGGGTTAGGATTAGGGGACGGGTGAGGGTAAGGCTTCGGGTAAGGGTTAAGGTTAGGGTTAGGGTTAGGGTTAGGCTTAGGGGACGAGGACGGTTTAGGGTACAGGTTAGTGTACGACAACGTTTTACGGTGAGCGTACGTGTTAGGGTACGGGTTAGTGTTAGCGTACTGTTTAGGATTAGGGGACGGGTAGGGGTAAGGCTTCGGGTAAGGGTTAGGGTTAGGGTTAGGGGACGGGGACGTGGACGGGGACGGTTTAGTGTACAGGTTAGGGTACGACAACGGTTTAGGTTGAGCGTACGTGTTAGGGTACAGGTCAGTGTTAGCGTACGGGTTAGGTTTAGGGGACGGGTGAGGGTAAGGCTTCGGGTAAAGGTTAGGGTTAGGGTTAGGGTTTGGGTTAGGGGACGGGGAAGGGGACGGTTTAAGGTACAGGTTAGGGTACGACAACGGTTTAGGGTGAGCGTACCTGTTAGGGTACGGTTTAGTGTTAGCGTACGGGTTAGGATTAGGGGACGGGTGAGGGTAAGGCTTCGGGTAAGGGTTAGGGTTACGGTTAGGGTTAGGGTTAGGGGACGGGGACGGTTTAAGGTACAGGTTAGTGTACGACAACGGTTTAGGGTGAGCGTACGTGTTAGGGTACGGGTTAGTGTTAGCGTACGGGTTAGGATTAGGGGACGGGTGAGGGTAAGGCTTCGGGTAAGGGTTAGGGTTACGGATAGGGTTAGGGTTAGGGGACGGGGACGGTTTAGGGTACAGGTTAGGGTACGACAACGGTTTAGGGTGAGCGTACGTGTTAGGGTACGGGTTAGTGTTAGCGTACGGGTTAGGATTAGGGGACGGGTGAGGGTAAGGCTTCGGGTAAGGGTTAGGGTTAGGGTTAGGGTTACGGTTAGGGTTAGGAGACGGGGACGGTTTAGGGTACAGGTTAGGGTACGACAACGATTTAGGGTGAGCGTACGTGTTAGGGTACGGGTTAATGTTAGCATACGGGTTAGGATTATGGGACGGGTGAGTGTAACACTTCGGGTAAGGGTTAGGGTTAGGTTTAGGGTTAGGGTTAGGGTTAGGGGACGGGGACGGCGATGGTTTAGGGTACAGGTTAGGGTACGACAACGGTTTAGGTTGAGCGTACTTGTTAGGGTACGGGTTAGTGTTAGCGTACGGGTTAGGATTAGGGGACGTGTGAGGGTAAGGCTTCGGGTAAGGTTTAGGGTTAGTGTTAGGGTTAGGGTTAGGGTTAGGGGACGGGGACGGTTTAGGGTACAGGTTAGGATACGACAACGGTTTAGGGTGAGTGTACGTGTTAGGGTATGGGTTAGTGTTAGCGTACGGGTTAGGATTAGGGGACGGGTGAGTGTTAGGCTTCGGGTAAGGGTTAGGGTTAGGGTTAGGGTTAGGGTTATTTTTAGGGGACGGGGACGGTTTAGGGTACAGGTTAGGGTAAGACAACGGTTTAGGGTGAGCGTACGTGTTAGGGTACGGGTTAGTGTTAGCGTACGGGTTAGGATTAGGGGACGGGTGAGGGTAAGGCTTCGGGTAAGGGTTAAGGTTAGGGTTAGGGTTAGGGTTAGGCTTAGGGGACGAGGACGGTTTAGGGTACAGGTTAGAGTACGACAAAGTTTTACGGTGAGCGTACGTGTTAGGGTACGGGTTAGTGTTAGCATACTGTTTAGGATTAGGGGACGGGTGAGGGTAAGGCTTCGGGTAAGGGTTAGGGTTAGGGTTAGGGGACGGGGACGGGGACGGGGACGGTTTAGTGTACAGGTTAGGTTACGACATCGGTTTAGGGTGAGCGTACGTGTTAGGGTACGGGTTAGTGTTAGCGTACGGGTTAGGTTTAGGGGACGGGTGAGGGTAAGGCTTCGGGTAAGGGTTAGGGTTAGGGTTAGGGTTAGGGTTAGGGGACGGGGAAGCAGACGGTTTAGGGTACAGGTTAGGGTACGACAACGGTTTAGGGTGAGCGTACGTGTTAGGGTACGGGTTAGTGTTAGCGTACGGGTTAGGATTATGGGACGGGTGAGGGTAAGGCTTCGGGTAAGGGTTAGGGTTAGGGTTAGGGTTAGGGTTAGAGGACGGGGACGGTTTAAGGTACAGGTTAGGGTACGACAACAGTTTAGGGTGAGCGTACGTGTTAGGGTACGGGTTAGTGTTAGCGTACGGGTTAGGATTAGGGTACGGGTGAGGGTAAGGCTTTGGGTACGGGTTAGGATTAGGGTTAGGGTTAGGGTTAGGGGACGGGGACTGGGACGGTTTAGGGTACAGGTTAGGGTACGACAACGGTTTAGGGTGAGCGTACGTGTTAGGGTACGGGTTAGTGTTAGCGTACGGGTTAGGATTAGGGGACGGGTAAGTTTAAGACTTCGGGTAAGGGTTAGGGTGAAGGTTAGGGTTAGGGATAGGGTTAGGGGATGGGGACGGTTTAGGGTACAGGTTAGGGTACGACAACGGTTTAGGGTGAGCGTACGTGTTAGGATTAGGGGACGGGTGAGGGTAAGGCTTCGGGTAAGGGTTAGGGTTAGGGTTAGGGTTAGGGTTAGGGGACGGGGACGGGGACGGTTTAGGGTACAGGTTAGGGTACGACAAAAGTTTAGGGTGAGCGTACGTGTTAGGGTACGGGTTAGTGTTAGCGTATGGGTTAGGATTAGGGTACGGGTGAGGGTAAGGCTTCGGGTAAGGGTTAGGGTTACGGTTAGGGTTAGGGATAGGGGACGGGGACGGGCACGGTTTAGTGTACAGGTTAGGGTACGACAACGGTTTAGGCTGAGCGTACGTGTTAGGGTACGGGTTAGTGTTAGCGTACGGGTTAGGATTAGGGGACGGGTGAGTGTAATGCTTCGGGTAAGGGTTAGGGTTAGGGTTAGGGTTAGGGTTAGTGTTAGGGGACGGGGACGGTTTAGGGTACAGGTTAGGGTACGACAACGGTTTAGGGTGAGCGTACGTGTTAGGGTACGTGTTAGTGTTAGCGTACGGGTTAGGATTAGGGGATGGGTGAGTGTAAGGCTTCGGGTAAGGGTTAGGGTTAGGGTTAGGGTTAGGGTTAGGGGACGGGGACGGCTTAGGGTACAGATTAGGGTACGTCAACGGTTTAGGGTGAGCGTACGTGTTAGGATACGGGTTAGTGTTAGCGTACGGGTTAGGATTAGGGGACGGGTGAGGGTAAGGCTTTGGGTAAGGGTTAGGGTTAGGGTTAAGGGATGGAGACGGTTTAGGATACAGGTTCGGGTACGACAACTGTTTAGGGTCACCGTACGTGTTAGGGTACGGGTTAGTGTTAGCGTACGGGTTAGGATTAGGAGACTGGTGAGGGTAAGGCTTCGGGTAAGTGTTAGGGTTAGGGTTAGGGTTAGGGTTAGGTTTAGGCGACGGGGACGGATTAGGGTACAGGTTAGGGTACGACAACGGTTTAGGGTGAGCGTACGTGTTAGGGTACGGGTTAGTGTTAGCGTACGGGTTAGGATTAGGGGACAGGTGAGGGTAAGGCTTCGGGTAAGGGTTAGGCTTCGGGTTAGGGTTAGGGTTAGGGTTAGGGGACGGGGACGGTTTAGGGTACAGGTTAGTGTACGACAACGATTTAGGGTAAGCGTACGTGTTAGGGTACGGGTTAGTGTTAGCGTACGGGTTAGGATTAGGGGACGGGTGAGTGTAAGGCTTTGGGTAACGGTTAGGGTTAGGGTGTGGGTTAGGGGACGGGGACGGTTTAGGGTACAGGTTAGGGTACGACAACGGTTTAGGGTGAGCGTACGTGTTAGGATACGGGTTAATGTTAGCGTACGGGTTAGGATTAGGGGACGGGTGAGGGTAAGGCTTCGGGTAAGGGTTAGGGTTACGGTTAGGGTTAGGGTTAGGGGACGGGGACGGTTTAAGTACAGGTTAGGGTACGACAACGGTTTAGGGTGAGCGTACGTGTTAGGGTACGGGTTAGTGTTAGCGTACTGGTTAGGATTTGGGGACGGGTGAGGGTAAGGCTTCGGGTAAGGGTTAGGGTTACGGATAGGGTTAGGGTTAGGGGACGGGGACGGTTTAGGGTACAGGTTAGGGTACGACAACGGTTTAGGGTGAGCGTAAGTGTTAGGGTACGGGTTAGTGTTAGCGTACGGGTTAGGATTAGGGGACGGGTGAGGGTAAGGCTTCGGGTAAGGGTTAGGGTTAGGGTTAGGGTTAGGGTTAGGGTTAGGGGACGGGGACGGGGACGGTTTAGGGTACAGGTTAGGGTACGACAACGGTTTAGGGTGAGCGTACGTGTTAGGGTATGGTTTAGTGTTAGCGTACGGGTTAGGATTAGGGGACGGGTGAGGGTAAGGCTTCGGGTAAGTGTTAGGGTTAGGGTTAGGTTTAGGGTTAGGGTCAGGGGACGGGGACGGTTTAGGGTACAGGTTAGGGTACGACAACGGTTTAGGGTGAGCGTACGTGTTAGGGTACGGGTTAGTGTTAGCGTACGGGTTAGGATTAGGAGACGGGTGAGGGTAAGGCTTCGGGTAAGGGTTAGGGTTAAGGTTAGGGTTAGGGTTAGTGGACGGGGATGGTTTAGGGTACAAGTTAGGGTACGACAACGGTGTAGAGTGAGCGTACCTGTTAGGGTACGGGTTAGAGTTAGCGTACAGGTTAGGATTAGGGGACGGGTGAGGGTAAGGCTTCGGGTAAGGGTTAGGGTTAGTGTTAGGGTTAGGGTTAGGGTTAGGGGACGGGGACGGTTTAGGGTATAGGTTAGGGTACGACAACGGTTTAGGGTGAGCGTACGTGTTTGGGTACGGGTTAGTGTTAGCGTACGGTTTAGGATTAGGGGACGGGTGAGGGTAAGGCTTCGGATAAGGGTTAGGGTTAGGGTTAGGGTTAGGGTTAGGGGACGGGGACAGTTTAGGGTACAGTTTAGTGTACGACAACGGTTTAGGGTGAGCGTACGTGTTAGGGTATGGTTTAGTGTTGGCATACTGGTTAGGATTAGGGGACGGGTGAGGGTAAGGCTTCGGGTAAGGGTTAGGGTTAGGGTTAGGGTTAGGGTTAGGGTTAGGGGACGGGGACGGGGACGGTTTAGGGTACAGGTTAGGGTACGACAACGGTTTAGGGTGAGCGTACGTGTTAGGGTATGGGTTAGTGTTAGCGAACGGGTTAGGATTAGGGGACGGGTGAGGGTAAGGCTTCGGGTAAGTGTTAGGGTTAGTGTTAGGGTTAGGGTTAGGGGATGGGGACGGTTTAGGGTACAGTTTAGGGTACGACAATGGTTTAGGGTGAGCGTACGTGTTAGGGTACGGGTTAGTGTTAGCGTACAGGTTAGGATTAGGAGACGGGTC
>NC_143147.1:4387500-4392500 GCF_059928025.1 Delphinapterus leucas | reverse complement strand
TAAGGGTTAGGGTTAGGGTTAGGGTTAGGGTTAGGGGACGGGGACGGGGACGGTTTAGGGTACAGGTTAGGATACGACAACGGTTTAGGGTGAGCGTACGTGTTAGGGTATGGGTTAGTGTTAGCGTACGGGATAGGATTAGGGGACGGGTGAGTGTTAGGTTTCGGGTAAGGGTTAGGGTTAGGGTTAGGGTTTGGGTTATTGTTAGGGGACGGGGACGGTTTAGGGTACAGGTTAGGGTACGACAACGGTTTAGGGTGAGCGTACGTGTTAGGGTACGGGTTAGTGTTAGCGTACGGGTTAGGATTAGGGGACGGGTGAGGGTAAGGCTTCGGGTAAGGGTTAAGGTTAGGGTTAGGGTTAGGGTTAGGCTTAGGGGACGAGGACGGTTTAGGGTACAGGTTAGTGTACGACAACGTTTTACGGTGAGCGTACGTGTTAGGGTACGGGTTAGTGTTAGCGTACTGTTTAGGATTAGGGGACGGGTGGGGATAAGGCTTCGGGTAAGGGTGAGGGTTAGGGTTAGGGGACGGGGACGGGGACGGGGACGGTTTAGTGTACAGGTTAGGGTACGACAACGGTTTAGGTTGAGCGTACGTGTTAGGGTACAGGTCAGTGTTAGCGTACGGGTTAGGTTTAGGGGACGGGTGAGGGTAAGGCTTCGGGTAAGGGTTAGGGTTAGGGTTAGGGTTTGGGTTAGGGGACGGGGAAGGGGACGGTTTAGGGTACAGGTTAGGGTACGACAACGGTTTAGGGTGAGCGTACCTGTTAGGGTATGGGTTAGTGTTAGCGTACGGGTTAGGATTAGGGGACGGGTGAGGGTAAGGCTTCGGGTAAGGGTTAGGGTTACGGTTAGGGTTAGGGTTAGGGGACGGGGACGGTTTAAGGTACAGGTTAGGGTACGACAACGGTTTAGTGTGAGCGTACGTGTTAGGGTACGGGTTACTGTTAGCGTACGGGTTAGGATTAGGGGACGGGTGAGGGTAAGGCTTCGGGTAAGGGTTAGGGTTATGGATAGGGTTAGGGTTAGGGGACGGGGACGGTTTAGGGTACAGGTTAGGGTACGACAACGGTTTAGGGTGAGCGTAAGTGTTAGGGTACGGGTTAGTGTTAGCGTACGGGTTAGGATTAGGGGACGGGTGAGGGTAAGGCTTCGGGTAAGGGTTAGGGTTAGGGTTAGGGTTAGGGTTAGGGTTAGGGGACGGGGACGGTTTAGGGTACAGGTTAGGGTACGACAACGATTTAGGGTGAGCGTACGTGTTAGGGTACGGGTTAGTGTTAGCGTACGGGTTAGGATTAGGGGACGGGTGAGGGTAAGGCTTTGGGTAAGGGTTAGGGTTAGGGTTAAGGGATGGAGACGGTTTAGGATACAGGTTAGGGTACGACAACTGTTTAGGGTCACCGTACGTGTTAGGGTACGGGTTAGTGTTAGCGTACGGGTTAGGATTAGGAGACTGGTGAGGGTAAGGCTTCGGGCAAGTGTTAGGGTTAGGGTTAGGGTTAGGGTTAGGGTTAGGCGACGGGGACGGATTAGGGTACAGGTTAGTGTACGACAACGGTTTAGGGTGAGCGTACGTGTTAGGGTACGGGTTAGTGTTAGCGTACGGGTTAGGATTAGGGGACGGGTGAGGGTAAGGCTTCGGGTAAGGGTTAGGCTTCGGGTTAGGGTTAGGTTAGGGGACGGGGACGGTTAAGGATACAGGTTAGGGTACGACAACGGTTTAGGGTGAGCGTACGTGTTAGGGTACGTGTTAGTGTTGGCGTATGGGTTAGGTTTAGGGGACGGGTGAGGGTAAGGCTTCGGGTAAGGGTTAGGGTTAGGGTTAGGGTTAGGTCTAGGGTTAGGGGACGGGGACGGTTTAGGGTACAGGTTAGTGTACGACAACGATTTAGGGTGAGCGTACGTGTTAGGGTACAGGTTAGTGTTAGCGTACGGGTTAGGATTAGGGGACGGGTGAGTGTAAGGCTTTGGGTAACGGTTAGGGTTAGGGTGTGGGTTAGGGGACGGGGACGGTTTAGGGTACAGGTTAGGGTACGACAACGGTTTAGGGTGAGCGTACGTGTTAGGATACGGGTTAATGTTAGCGTACGGGTTAGGATTAGGGGACGGGTGAGGGTAAGGCTTCGGGTAAGGGTTAGGGTTACGGTTAGGGTTAGGGTTAGGGGACGGGGACGGTTTAATTACAGGTTAGGGTACGACAACGGTTTAGGGTGAGCGTACGTGTTAGGGTACGGGTTAGTGTTAGCGTACTGGTTAGGATTTGGGGACGGGTGAGGGTAAGGCTTCGGGTAAGGGTTAGGGTTACGGATAGGGTTAGGGTTAGGGGACGGGGACGGTTTAGGGTACAGGTTAGGGTACGACAACGGTTTAGGGTGAGCGTAAGTGTTAGGGTACGGGTTAGTGTTAGCGTACGGGTTAGGATTAGGGGACGGGTGAGGGTAAGGCTTCGGGTAAGGTTTAGAGTTAGGGTTAGGGTTAGGGTTAGGGTTAGGGGACGGGGACGGGGACGGTTTAGGGTACAGGTTAGGGTACGACAACGGTTTAGGGTGAGCGTACGTGTTAGGGTATGGTTTAGTGTTAGCGTACGGGTTAGGATTAGGGGACGGGTGAGGGTAAGGCTTCGGGTAAGTGTTAGGGTTAGGGTTAGGTTTAGGGTTAGGGTCAGGGGACGGGGACGGTTTAGGGTACAGGTTAGGGTACGACAACGGTTTAGGGTGAGCGTACGTGTTAGGGTACGGGTTAGTGTTAGCGTACGGGTTAGGATTAGGAGACGGGTGAGGGTAAGGCTTCGGGTAAGGGTTAGGGTTAAGGTTAGGGTTAGGGTTAGCGGACGGGGATGGTTTAGGGTACAAGTTAGGGTACGACAACGGTGTAGAGTGAGCGTACCTGTTAGGGTACGGGTTAGAGTTAGCGTACAGGTTAGGATTAGGGGACGGGTGAGGGTAAGGCTTCGGGTAAGGGTTAGGGTTAGTGTTAGGGTTAGGGTTAGGGTTAGGGGACGGGGACGGTTTAGGGTATAGGTTAGGGTACGACAACGGTTTAGGCTGAGCGTACGTGTTTGGGTACGGGTTAGTGTTAGCGTACGGTTTAGGATTAGGGGACGGGTGAGGGTAAGGCTTCGGATAAGGGTTAGGGTTAGGGTTAGGGTTAGGGTTAGGGGACGGGGACAGTTTAGGGTACAGTTTAGTGTACGACAACGGTTTAGGGTGAGCGTACGTGTTAGGGTATGGTTTAGTGTTGGCATACTGGTTAGGATTAGGGGACGGGTGAGGGTAAGGCTTCGGGTAAGGGTTAGGGTTAGGGTTAGGGTTAGGGTTAGGGGACGGGGACGGGGACGGGGACGGTTTAGGGTACAGGTTAGGGTACGACAATGGTTTAGGGTGAGCGTACGTGTTAGGGTATGGGTTAGTGTTAGCGAACGGGTTAGGATTAGGGGACGGGTGAGGGTAAGGCTTCTGGTAAGTGTTAGGGTTAGTGTTAGGGTTAGGGTTAGGGGATGGGGACGGTTTAGGGTACAGTTTAGGGTACGACAATGGTTTAGGGTGAGCGTACGTGTTAGGGTACGGGTTAGTGTTAGCGTACAGGTTAGGATTAGGAGACGGGTCAGGGTAAGGCTTTGGGTAAGGGTTAGGGTTAGGGTTAGGGTTAGGGTTAGGGGACGGGGACGGTTTAGGGTACAGGTTAGGGTACGACAACGGTTTAGGGTGAGCGTACGTGTTAAGGTACAGGTTAGTGTTAGCGTACGGGTTAGGATTAGGGGACGGGTGAGGGTAAGGCTTCGGGTAAGGGTTAGGGTTAGGGTTAGGGTTAGGGGACGGGGACGGGGACGGTTTAGGGTACAGGTTAGGGTACGACAAAGGTTTAGGGTGAGCGTACGTGTTAGGGTACGGGTTAGTGTTAGCGTACGGGATAGGATTAGGGTACGGGTGAGGGTAAGGCTTTGGGTAAGGTTTAGGATTAGGGTTAGGGTTAGGGTTAGGGGACGGGGACAGGGACGGTTTAGGGTACAGGTTAGGGTACGACAACGGTTTAGGGTGAGCGTACGTGTTAGGGTACGGATTAGTGTTAGCGAACGGGTTAGGATTAGGGGACGGGTGAGGTTAAGACTTCGGGTAAGGGTTAGGGTGAGGGTTAGGGTTAGGGATAGGGTTAGGGGACGGGGACGGTTTAGGGTACAGGTTAGGGTACGACAACGGTTTAGGGTGAGCGTACGTGTTAAGGTACAGGTTAGTGTTAGCGTACGGGTTAGGATTAGGGGACGGGTGAGGGTAAGGCTTCGGGTAAGGGTTAGGGTTAGGGTTAGGGTTAGGGTTAGGGTTAGGGGACGGGGACGGGGACGGTTTAGGGTACAGGTTAGGGTACGACAAAGGTTTAGGGTGAGCGTACGTGTTAGGGTACGGGTTAGTGTTAGCGTACGGGTTAGGATTAGGGTACTGGTGACGGTAAGGCTTCGGGTAAGGGTTAGGGTTAGGGTTAGGGTTAGGGATAGGGGACGGGGACGGGCACGGTTTAGTGTACAGGTTAGGGTACGACAACGGTTTAGGCTGAGCGTACGTGTTAGGGTACGGGTTAGTGTTAGCGTACGGGTTAGGATTAGGGGACGGGTGAGTGTAAGGCTTCGGGTAAGGGTTAGGGTTAGGGTTAGGGTTAGGGTTAGGGTTAGTGTTAGGGGACGGGGACGGTTTAGGGTACAGTTTAGGGTACGACAACGGTTTAGGGTGAGCGTACGTGTTAGGGTACGTGTTAGTGTTAGCGTACGGGTTAGGATTAGGGGAAGGGTGAGTGTAAGGCTTCGGGTAAGGGTTAGGGTTAGGGTTAGGGTTAGGGTTAGGGGACGGGGACGGGGACGGTTTAGGGTACAGGTTAGGATACGACAACGGTTTAGGGTGAGCGTACGTGTTAGGGTACGGGTTAGTGTTAGCGTACGGGATAGGATTAGGGGACGGGTGAGTGTTAGGTTTCGGGTAAGGGTTAGGGTTAGGGTTAGGGTTTGGGTTAT
>NC_143147.1:4382500-4385000 GCF_059928025.1 Delphinapterus leucas | reverse complement strand
ACAACGGTTTAGGGTGAGCGTACGTGTTAGGGTACGGGTTAGTGTTAGCGTACGGGTTAGGATTAGGAGACGGGTGAGGGTAAGGCTTCGGGTAAGGGTTAGGGTTAAGGTTAGGGTTAGGGTTAGCGGACGGGGATGGTTTAGGGTACAAGTTAGGGTACGACAACAGTGTAGAGTGAGCGTACCTGTTAGGGTACGGGTTAGAGTTAGCGTACAGGTTAGGATTAGGGGACGGGTGAGGGTAAGGCTTCGGGTAAGGGTTAGGGTTAGTGTTAGGGTTAGGGTTAGGGTTAGGGGACGGGGACGGGGACGGTTTAGGGTACAGGTTAGGGTACGACAACGGTTTAGGGTGAGCGTACGTGTTAGGGTACGGGTTAGTGTTAGCGTACGGGTTAGGATTAGGGGACGGGTGAGGTTAAGATTTCGGGTAAGGGTTAGGGTGAGGGTTAGGGTTAGGGATAGGGTTAGGGGACGGGGACGGTTTAGGGTACAGGTTAGGGTACGACAACGGTTTAGGGTGAGCGTACGTGTTAAGGTACAGGTTAGTGTTAGCGTACGGGTTAGGATTAGGGGACGGGTGAGGGTAAGGCTTCGGGTAAGGGTTAGGGTTAGGGTTAGGGTTAGGGTTAGGGGACGGGGACGGGGACGGTTTAGGGTACAGGTTAGGGTACGACAAAGGTTTAGGGTGAGCGTACGTGTTAGGGTACGGGTTAGTGTTAGCGTACGGGTTAGGATTAGGGTACGGGTGAGGGTAAGGCTTCGGGTAAGGGTTAGGGTTAGGGTTAGGGTTAGGGATAGGGGACGGGGACGGGCACGGTTTAGTGTACAGGTTAGGGTACGACAACGGTTTAGGCTGAGCGTACGTGTTAGGGTACGGGTTAGTGTTAGCGTACGGGTTAGGATTAGGGGACGGGTGAGTGTAAGGCTTCGGGTAAGGGTTAGGGTTAGGGTTAGGGTTAGGGTTAGGGTTAGTGTTAGGGGACGGGGACGGTTTAGGGTACAGTTTAGGGTACGACAACGGTTTAGGGTGAGCGTACGTGTTAGGGTACGTGTTAGTGTTAGCGTACGGGTTAGGATTAGGGGACGGGTGAGTGTAAGGCTTCGGGTAAGGGTTAGGGTTAGGGTTAGGGTTAGGGTTAGGGGACGGGGACGGGGACGGTTTAGGGTACAGGTTAGGATACGACAACGGTTTAGGGTGAGCGTACGTGTTAGGGTATGGGTTAGTGTTAGCGTACGGGATAGGATTAGGAGACGGGTGAGTGTTAGGTTTCGGGTAAGGGTTAGGGTTAGGGTTAGGGTTTGGGTTATTGTTAGGGGACGGGGACGGTTTAGGGTACAGGTTAGGGTACGACAACGGTTTAGGGTGAGCGTACGTGTTAGGGTACGGGTTAGTGTTAGCGTACGGGTTAGGATTAGGGGACGGGTGAGGGTAAGGCTTCGGGTAAGGGTTAAGGTTAGGGTTAGGGTTAGGGTTAGGCTTAGGGGACGAGGACGGTTTAGGGTACAGGTTAGTGTACGACAACGTTTTACGGTGAGCGTACGTGTTAGGGTACGGGTTAGTGTTAGCGTACTGTTTAGGATTAGGGGACGGGTGGGGATAAGGCGTCGGGTAAGGGTGAGGGTTAGGGTTAGGGGACGGGGACGGGGACGGGGACGGTTTAGTGTACAGGTTAGGGTACGACAACGGTTTAGGTTGAGCGTACGTGTTAGGGTACAGGTCAGTGTTAGCGTACGGGTTAGGTTTAGGGGACGGGTGAGGGTAAGGCTTCGGGTAAGGGTTAGGGTTAGGGTTAGGGTTTGGGTTAGGGGACGGGGAAGGGGACGGTTTAGGGTACAGGTTAGGGTACGACAACGGTTTAGGGTGAGCGTACCTGTTAGGGTATGGGTTAGTGTTAGCGTACGGGTTAGGATTAGGGGACGGGTGAGGGTAAGGCTTCGGGTAAGGGTTAGGGTTACGGTTAGGGTTAGGGTTAGGGGACGGGGACGGTTTAAGGTACAGGTTAGGGTACGACAACGGTTTAGTGTGAGCGTACGTGTTAGGGTACGGGTTACTGTTAGCGTACGGGTTAGGATTAGGGGACGGGTGAGGGTAAGGCTTCGGGTAAGGGTTAGGGTTATGGATAGGGTTAGGGTTAGGGGACGGGGACGGTTTAGGGTACAGGTTAGGGTACGACAACGGTTTAGGGTGAGCGTAAGTGTTAGGGTACGGGTTAGTGTTAGCGTACGGGTTAGGATTAGGGGACGGGTGAGGGTAAGGCTTCGGGTAAGGGTTAGGGTTAGGGTTAGGGTTAGGGTTAGGGTTAGGGGACGGGGACGGTTTAGGGTACAGGTTAGGGTACGACAACGATTTAGGGTGAGCGTACGTGTTAGGGTACGGGTTAGTGTTAGCGTACGGGTTAGGATTAGGGGACGGGTGAGGGTAAGGCTTTGGGTAAGGGTTAGGGTTAGGGTTAAGGGATGGAGACGGTTTAGGATACAGGTTAGGGTACGACAACTGTTT